>NW_015506022.1:640442-708979 GCF_001515645.1 Sinocyclocheilus grahami
GGTGTTCGGCCAATCACAATGCACTGGGTCAGCTGGCCAATCAGAGCAGACTGTGCTTGTCGGAAGGAGGGACTTTGTAGAAAACGAAGCGTTTAAGAGAGGCGGGGCATAGAGGACCTACAATAATGTACAGTATTTGAAAAATAATGTGTTTTTTGAACATTAAAGCATCTCTACATATTCTGTTACACCAAATACACCAAATAATGATCTTTAAAAAAGCATCGTATGACCCCTTTAAAAGAAACCGAGCATAGTAGATTTGTTTTTTTCCCTGTTGTACCGAAATCGTATCGAACCATGACCCCCCGAACCGAGGTACGTACCGAACCGTGGCATCTGTGTACCGTTCCACCCCTAATATATATATATTGACTATATACTGACTCCAAGCTTTTGAATGTAATAGTGTATAATGTTACAAACGCTTTTTATTTCAGATAAATGCTGATTTTGGGATCTTTCTATTCATCAAAGTATCCTGAAAAAAATTCTCAACTGTTTTAAATATTGATAATAATAAATGTTTCTTGAACAGCAAATCAGCATATTAGAATGATTTCTGAAGGATCATGTGACACTGAAGACTGGAGTAATAATGCTGAAAATTCAGCTTTGATCACAGCAATAAATTACATTCTAAAATATATTCAAATAAAAAGACATTGACGGACATTGGTAGAATGTCACCATCTGCAATAACCTCATTGTAATAATTGCGTATTTATTTGTGATTGGTCTTCTGTGGTTGTTTGGATATAACTTCAGACACATTGTTTGTTATATAACTTTATTTGCTTGGCATGAAGCAAGATAAAATAGCAACTTAAATAATCTCACATTTTTAAATAGAAAATGTCCTTGTCTTTCTCCATTCATCTATAATATTCATCATTCATCAAGATTCATCTATAATAGCTTAAAATAAAACAATTATGTATTTTAAAAAAAAGATATGCTCTAGCCTCCCACTTTAGTAGAACAAAATGGCATGTTTAAGTGTGGGGAAACTGTTGTCCACAATTTAACACAATCTTAACATACTTTAGTTCGGAGAGCTTTAGCCACACAAATGCTGCAGCATTTTGTCATTTTTCACAAGCTCCCAAAGCTTGTGTCCAATAAATGATTATTTGTAGAATTCATGAAACTGTCCACAAAGCTCCACTTCAGTCAGTCCATCATTTTTTTTCAACAGCATTTCCTTTTCATGGTTCCTCAGCCTTTCTTTTTTGTCTGAACATCCACACATTCATGTCCTTTATTTTGTACTTCCTTCTATATTTTCCCTCTTTTCCTTTCACACACGAGAAGTCACTAGCAGTGAGCGTAGTCTGCGCGCTAACGTTGCTTCCAGCTCTTCCAGAAGAGAGTCTTTTCCAGACCCGCTCCGTGTCCCGGACCCCAGGGTTAGCATCCGGAAGGCTTCCCTCTCCAACAGACCTGCCATGTTCTGCAGGAAGTAACCTTCACAGTACTTGCTGAGCTCCACTGCACCATGAGTCTGGACAAAAACACAAATTGTGCACTCAGTTACTGGAGAGACACTTTTGTACAGGTTTTTTTTTGTGAGTCCTAAAAGTCTTAATTTGCTCTTCCACAAAAAGGTCTTAAATTGGAGCAGAGTGCAAACATCTAAACAACATTTTCTTGAGATACAAACTTGACAATATGAAGTCTTGTATTTTGAGAAATTGAACAAAATGAAGTGCTTTATTTCTTTATTTTATTTTTTTATTGAAAGTAAACATAACAGAATATTTTAGACCTCCAGAAAGTGTTTGACACTTTCAATACTTATTGAACAAAATGAAGTGAGTTTATGCTTTATTTTATTTTTTTATTGAAAGTAAACATAACAGAATATTTTAGACCTCCAGAAAGTGTTTGACACTGTAAATCATTCAATACTTTTAGACAAGTTAAGTGTCATGGGTTTTTCAAGTAAAGTGATAGCCTGGTTGAATTCTTATTTAACTGGGCGAGTTCAGAGAGTAGAAATTGATGGGGTTCTTTCTGAGGAAACGTTTGTTGAAAATGGAGTCCCTCAGGGAAGTGTTTTAGGCCCTCTTTTGTTTCTTTTATATATTAATGACATGCAAGCAGTTTGTGATTGTAATTTGTTTTTATATGCTGATGAGTCTGCTTTATTACTTTCAGATAAGGATGTTGGTAGGATACAAGTGCATTTAGGTAAGGAGCTTTGTAAGGTAAGAGACTGGCTCTCTCAAAACAAACTGATGTTGCATTTAGGTAAAAGGAAATCTATATTATTTGGGTCTGAAAATAATTTGAATAAGGTTTCTAAGATGTCTGTTAAGGTGGGGGATTGTTTAATATGATATAGAACTTCTGTTAATTATCTTGGATGTGTCCTTGACAATGATTTAAGTGGTGTAAGTATGGCTATAAAAGTTCTGGGTAAGGGTAATGCTAGGACAAAATTTCTTGCCAGACATGTTAGTTTTCTTGATAAACAGAATATAAAATTACTTGCATCATGTTTAGTGTCATGTCATTTCGAATATGCATGTATTTCTTGGATGTCTGATTTGTCTCGTGGTTGGTTGGATAAGTTACAAAAATCTCAATAAATTGCTACGGTTATTTTCAGGGTTTAGTCATTTTACACATGTGGAGGTTTCCCATTTTAAGTGTCTTGATTGGTTACCTATAGAAAGCAGACTAAAACATATTAAATAAAAAATGGTACATAAGATTATCAATAACAGAGCTCCTTCATATTTTAATGTATTTTTTCCTAGGGTAAATGAGCAACATTGTTATAAAACTAGGCAAAGTCTCATGGATATTACATAATGTTGTTTTAAAACTATGTATGGTCGTAGGTCTCTTAGATATTCTGGGGCACTTTTGTGGAATAAGTTACCTCTGGACATTAAAGGTATTTCAAATATGGTTAGTTTTAGTTTAAAAGCTAAAAGTTGGTTCTTAAGTAGGTTGTTTTGTTGAATTCGTATTATGTACGTGGTTATTTGTGACTGTAAATTTTAGTTAATGTGGAATTTTATTGTCCTTTTTGTATTTATAATGCAGTACCTGTTACCGGGAGTGAAGTTTGTGCTTTACGTCAAGGACCACAATAGAAATATGTTTTGTTTTAAACTTTGTGTTATTCTTGACGAATAGTGTATTCACTACTTTTTTGTCAAATAAACATAAAGACGACGGTAGAAAAACAAATGAGTTATACCAAAACCAGAGACAAACATATGGACAGACATGCAACGTGTTATGCAGCAATACTCCCAAGCCATTTGAATACATGTGAGAAAAAAAATTTGTATAAACAAATAATAATAATTTATGCTTTAAACAAGAACAAATTTATATTATTTGGGTATAAACTAGCTTCCCATTTGAAATGTTAAAATTTTATCTTTTAACTTTATTTTGATCAGTTTCTCACAAAAAGAATCTTACACAATTTTGCTTCTGAAGTAAATGTCTTGATTTATGAATCTTGTTATTTGTACTAGGAAACGAGACAAAAATACTGAGTACTTTTTTTGCTGCGTGATTATAGCTACAGTAAATTTATTTCAATATTCTAGTGGTTAGGAGCTATTCAAGCCAAGTATTATGTTTAGTAAATAAAGTAACAGGTGTGTTGTAATTTTCAAACTTTGAAGTGCTGCTAATGAAACGCAGTTCCATTTAAAAAAAATATTGACGTATTGTTGCATTCAATTTATTCCTTTTAATCTTAAATGTACCTTCATAAAACCTGCAGGCCTGTGGTAATAATGATTTCACTCTTGTAAAAAGTTTTGTAAATCGTAACAATGTACCATGTAATATCATTTTATCTTTGAATCTGAACCATATTTTTATGTTTTTTGACATGTAAAATGGTTTTTACCTTGGTATTCTTTGTCCTTTACCATGGTACAATAAAAACAAACATGGTAGAATACAGTATTTAATACCAACAAAATGCTTTTTACTTAATGTAAAAACTGACCCGATAAATTACCTTATTTTACATTATTCTTTACGATGATTTTTTATGGCATGTTATATTTTACAATATAAAAATGCAGTTTTAAAAATATGTTTTATATTATATACTTATATATTTTTACCTTAGCAGTGTGGTAGATGTTCACAGCATTGTCGAGGTCAATGTTCTGAGCACAGATAATTTCACAGTGCCGCTGTAGCGCCCCCAACTGGAACAAACTGGCTGCTGACAGTAACTAGAGAAAGCAAACAAAGGAGTGATTTCTTCTGTTTTATTACCTGCTTCAATCCACAAAAATAGTTTACAGAGTCTCAATGAATCTGAGAAGATAAAGTTTCATCTTGAATTACTGCAGGTAAACTCCAGTGCATGAACAACTGGCAGTGAGTGACTGGATGAACTGCCAAGATCTACCTCTCTGTTTTTGAGTATTAAGCAGGGTTGGCCTGTATCTTGTTAGTCTTACCTCCAGTAAATCTGGAACACCCATCTTCAGAGACTCCATCCCCCCGCAGTACAGGTAGGACATCATCATCTAGATAAACACAATGAGACCGCGATCAACCCCTGACAACATCTTGTGTCACAGCCCGCTGAACGAGGATTCATCTGATCTTACCTGGAAGATGTTGTACTTGACGTTGCTGATCTCGATTTCCTTGCGTGGTTGAGTGCTGTCTGTCCCGTTCAGCGCCAGCAGACTTTTGAACCTGATCCCAGAGCACACAACATGCTTTATTCTTAACGGTTCAGGTATGTTTCAAAATATCATCTACTTAAGACACTGTGTTACGAGATAACATATTTCTTTTTTTATGTAAGTAAGGTAACAGACTAACCTGTCGGATGCCGTAAGCAGCAGAACCCCATGAGCGTAGAACGGTTTGCCCTCCACTAGGAACGTCACGTCAGACATCTCTGGGTTGTTCAGGAAGTGAGGGTCTGCGGAAAGAGGAATCTGAGACATCAGACTTGTTCAAGATTTTTACAGAGTAATCATTTATTGACAGAAATGAATGAATAAACTGTAACTATAATGTCCACTATGGAAGCCCATTTCCACTAATGAATAAAAATTGCTACTTTTTAGCTCACAATTCTGACTTTTTCTCACAATTGCTAGTTTGCATCTCACAATTCAGATTTTTTGTTCTCAGAATTGGGAGATATAAACTCGCAATTGCGAGTATAAAAGAAAAGAAACGGGCTTCCGCAGTGCACTACCAAGTAATTTAAAACATTTACCAGTATCATTGACAAACTTTTTGTTTTTTAAATCAATGCTGGGTAATTTATTTAACTAGTGGATTCAGTCAATGTTGCTAACTCATAAACGAACTGTACTAAGATGGAGTGAATTACCGAGTTGAGCGGAGAGAGCTGCTTTCTTTTCTTGGATAGGAGGACGTGGAGCAGGACCGTAACAGTGACTAAAAATGACGCCCAGCTGGTGGATTATTGCCTCGCTCTGTAGAGAAAACGAGAAAGAATTAGTCATAAGGTAGTTTAAACTAGAGACTAAGGGTGCGTTCACACTTGGTTCGATTAAAACGAACCCTGGTGCGACTGCTTTGTTAGTGTGGTTCGTTTGAATAAGTGTGAATGCTGCCACTGAACCCTGGTGCGCACCAAACAAGCGGAGCGAGACCGCTAAAAAGATGGGTTTCTCCACTTCCAAACGAACTCGGGTGCGGTTCGAATGATATATGAATGCAACACGGACCAAATACTTCTAAACGAACCAAAAACAAGATGCGATGCTATGCGACACGATTTGACAACACGGTGTAACTAAAACAAAATGAGCAGAGGGCAAACGTGGAGCAACGATGAGGTAAAGTGCCTTTTATGAGCTCTTTGTGAGTTTGCAGGTGGTGAAAATAAAATTATATGTACACGCAAGAATGAGCGCACTTAGTCCAGCAGACGACATTAGGTGTGTTCAACTTAAAGCGGCGGTGAGCAGACCGATCGGTTAATGGGTGCTTTGATATCATACACCCGCAGCGCCGCTTTAAGTCTAACGCACCTTTAGTTTGGGGTGTTCAGTGAGTTCGGCTGGCTGCTGACAGTAACTAGAGAAAGCAAACAAAGGAGTGATTTCTTCTGTTTTATTACCTGCTTCAATCCACAAAAATAGTTTACAGAGTCTCAATGAATCTGAGAAGATAAAGTTTCATCTTGAGTTACTGCAGGTAAACTCCAGTGCATGAACAACTGGCAGTGAGTGACTGGATGAACTGCCAAGATCTACCTCTCTGTTTTTGAGTATTAAGCAGGGTTGGCCTGTATCTTGTTAGTCTTACCTCCAGTAAATCTGGAACACCCATCTTCAGAGACTCCATCCCCCCGCAGTACAGGTAGGACATCATCATCTAGATAAACACAATGAGACCGCGATCAACCCCTGACAACATCTTGTGTCACAGCCCGCTGAACGAGGATTCATCTGATCTTACCTGGAAGATGTTGTACTTGACGTTGCTGATCTCGATTTCCTTGCGTGGTTGAGTGCTGTCTGTCCCGTTCAGCGCCAGCAGACTTTTGAACCTGATCCCAGAGCACACAACATGCTTTATTCTTAACGGTTCAGGTATGTTTCAAAATATCATCTACTTAAGACACTGTGTTACGAGATAACATATTTCTTTTTTTATGTAAGTAAGGTAACAGACTAACCTGTCGGATGCCGTAAGCAGCAGAACCCCATGAGCGTAGAACGGTTTGCCCTCCACTAGGAACGTCACGTCAGACATCTCTGGGTTGTTCAGGAAGTGAGGGTCTGCGGAAAGAGGAATCTGAGACATCAGACTTGTTCAAGATTTTTACAGAGTAATCATTTATTGACAGAAATGAATGAATAAACTGTAACTATAATGTCCACTATGGAAGCCCATTTCCACTAATGAATAAAAATTGCTACTTTTTAGCTCACAATTCTGACTTTTTCTCACAATTGCTAGTTTGCATCTCACAATTCAGATTTTTTGTTCTCAGAATTGGGAGATATAAACTCGCAATTGCGAGTATAAAAGAAAAGAAACGGGCTTCCGCAGTGCACTACCAAGTAATTTAAAACATTTACCAGTATCATTGACAAACTTTTTGTTTTTTAAATCAATGCTGGGTAATTTATTTAACTAGTGGATTCAGTCAATGTTGCTAACTCATAAACGAACTGTACTAAGATGGAGTGAATTACCGAGTTGAGCGGAGAGAGCTGCTTTCTTTTCTTGGATAGGAGGACGTGGAGCAGGACCGTAACAGTGACTAAAAATGACGCCCAGCTGGTGGATTATTGCCTCGCTCTGTAGAGAAAACGAGAAAGAATTAGTCATAAGGTAGTTTAAACTAGAGACTAAGGGTGCGTTCACACTTGGTTCGATTAAAACGAACCCTGGTGCGACTGCTTTGTTAGTGTGGTTCGTTTGAATAAGTGTGAATGCTGCCACTGAACCCTGGTGCGCACCAAACAAGCGGACCGAGACCGCTAAAAAGATGGGTTTCGGTCCACTTCCAAACGAACTCGGGTGCGGTTCGAATGATATATGAATGCAACACGGACCAAATACTTCTAAACGAACCAAAAACAAGATGCGATGCTATGCGACACGATTTGACAACACGGTGTAACTAAAACAAAATGAGCAGAGGGCAAACGTGGAGCAACGATGAGGTAAAGTGCCTTTTATGAGCTCTTTGTGAGTTTGCAGGTGGTGAAAATAAAATTATATGTACACGCAAGAATGAGCGCACTTAGTCCAGCAGACGACATTAGGTGTGTTCAACTTAAAGCGGCGGTGAGCAGACCGATCGGTTAATGGGTGCTTTGATATCATACACCCGCAGCGCCGCTTTAAGTCTAACGCACCTTTAGTTTGGGGTGTTCAGTGAGTTCGGTCGGGATATATACGTCATTCAAGCCGACCAATCAGGTTGTGAACGTATCACTATGCCTTTAGGTTCGGTGTCTTTAGGTTCGCTGTCAAAAATGCCAATGTGAACGCTTAGCGGACCAGGACCAAATGTATAATTTTCCTTTTTGGTCCGGACCAAATGAACCAAACTACAAGTGTGAACACACACTAAGAGTTATTTACAGCTTTTGTCACATCAAGTCTGAATTTTTGGCTCAAAAGCAGAATAAAAATATTTTAGAACAATGTCCTTTTCAGATCCTGTTCAGAAATCTGAAATTTAAAACTATAATCATCTGTCATGTTTTAATTCAAGTTACATTTTTAATTGCTTACTAAACATTGACACAATGACAAAAATTCCTATAAATTATAAATGCATTTGTTTTTTTGTTTTTAAATTTTTGTTGATACACAGGCTTTTTATGAACAAACCTCCAGGCTTTTTTAAGTACCTTGCTATTTTTCAGAATGTTAAACATCAGAGGAAGGCCAACGCAGACTAGTTCCTCACAGTAGTCCTCCTCTTTGATGGAGGTGAAGTCTCGCAGAAGGGAGAGCATGACTCCAGCTCTGGACTTTTGCTGAGCGCTGCGTAGTGACTCCAACCACACATGGAGTTTCCATGGCACTCCTTCAGAATCGGACAATATGTGGACAATTACTTACAAATAATCAAATGCTTTTTAGATAGCTCAGCTTTTCATAACCGTATCAAAGAAGGAAGATTCATAGTTGATAATGACTTAATGAAAGTGTTATTTTATCATCTTTGCTCTGTATGTTCTCTGTAAATTATTTACAACTGTGTGATTAGTCGTGCATATAACCTACCCAATGATCTGAGCTCCATGGTGACATCCAGGTAGCTGTGCTCTGCACTGTAGAAGGATGCCTCCTGCAGAGCTTTCATACGGGCCTTACACAGTTTGGGCAGGGCATCTTCTGACACCAGGCTGAGGTTTGGGGATGGAGGAGGGAGTAGAGAATGTCCGTTCCGGCCGGACGCCCGCGACTCGGCCTCCACACCCTCTGCCAGGATCTCCTCCAGCGAGAGCACATCTTCCCTCACCTTCTGAGGCTGAGAGAGGAGCTTCCTCAAAACATTCCTGGAGAACATTTTATGCTTTAGTTCAGTGATAGATGGATGAGTAGGTGGATAGATGGATCAATACAAAACTAGATGGGTGAATGCATAATAAATGATTGGACATATGGATAAACAGAAGGATAGATGGCTGATAAATGAGTAGATGGGTAGATTGGAAGATGGGTGACTAGGTAGAAACGGGTGATTTGAAAGAGTTTGATGCCTAGGTAGATTGCTGGCTGGAAAGATGGACAGCTTGACAGAAAGCTACTGTAGATGGATGGATGAAAATAAAAAATTTTATATATCATAATTGGATTGATAGACAGATAGCTGGCTGGATAGATAATGCATTACTAGACAGAATAGCTAAATAGAAAACTAGATGGATGTGTTGATGAAATATTAGTTGGATAGATGGCTGAATAGATAATGGACAAAAAGAGAGATGAATGGATGGATGATTGGTAGGATAGATAGCTAGCAGGATACATAATGAATGACTGGATATGATAGATAGATAGATAGATAGATAGATAGATAGATAGATAGATAATGATTGTACAGCGTTAGACAAATCGACACAAAGCTAGATGAATAGAAAGAAAGTTAGATACAGTTAGATGTGGTAATACAGTTGAGTATGAACTGTCATAAGGGATCGTGTTCAGAGATGTGGGGGGTGAGTGTGTGTTAGTGTGATTTGTTCCAGGCTGCTGGGGATGATGGGAGGTATTAGGTATTACCTATGGCCATGGGCGGCAGCATGACTGAAGCAGTTCATGTCCTCATAGAGCGATGATGTCAGCGTGTTACTGTCCTGGGACCTCAGCAGGGGGTCGGCACCACGCGCCAGCAGTAAACTAACCAGCTCGTAATTCCCTGCGATATTGCGAAAGCAGGAGAGTGACCAGAGAAGTACAGGAGAAAAGGGGAAACAGATGGTGAGATTGCCGAGATCTGCAGAATAAATGCAAGAGAACCACAATAAAAGAAGAGAACGCCATTCATGATCGTTACTGTAATGATCGTAGAAGGGTCGTGTCTTGAGGAATCAATTTTGCCTTGATCTTTCGAGATAAAAAGAGCTGGATGTACTATGAAAACATACTGTAAAGTTTAGAACTCACAGCATCCTCCTTATCCAAAATTGACTCTACATTCTTTAGATTTCTGACACTAGTAACATGAAATATTAACACCCACATTTACAATAATAAATGCCTGTTTAAGTTCAGAAGCTTGGCCCTTCCAGTCACGGTGAGGTATAGACTTGAGGGTGATGCCATATTTAGTTTGTGACAGGAATGAGGGATAGAAGTACAGTGCATTCAGTGGACTGTACTATTGTTAAACAACATACCAATTTTTCAGCTGAAACATTATGAAAAAAAAAACTTTCAGTAGACAAAGTTCCATAAAACAGCTTTTCATAAATTACATGATCTAGGACCGTTACATAGTGTTTGTTATTTTAATGACTATAAACCTATACCTCACGGCCTTGTTTTCCTCCACATTAAATTCAATATGGCCGAAGGGCACTTCGGAGTGAGGACAATCATGGCCACCATAGTGAAGGGTCGTTCCAAATTAAGTTCTCAAAACTGGCCTCTTCAGAAAGGAGTTCGAAGGGTACAACTGATAGACACGTTGCTCCTTTGATTCTTTGTGCATGTTTAATTGTGTGATGACGACATCTCTTCATTTGGCTCCGCCAGATGAAACAGTTCCAAGGAACAGTTTACTTGTTCCCCCACACAGTGGTTTCCAATCCTTGTCCAGGAGTACCCATAACACTGCACATTTGAGATATCTCCCTAATAAAACACACCTGACTGAACTTGTCAGCTCATAAGTAGAGACTCCAAGACCTCAAATGTGTGTTAGATAAAGGAAACATTAAAACCTTGCCATGTTGGGGGTTCTCCAGGACCAGGATTGGGAACCACTGCGCTACACCCTTCAACTCTTCGAAGCTCTCACTCTGGAGGGTTCAAAGGGATTAGGGCATGGGGATGAGCTTTTCAGAATGGAACGCAGCAAAATTATGACAGATAGGGTAGTAGTTTAAATACTGTTGGATAGACAGTGGTAAAGGTTCAATAAAAATGATTTGACTCCTTTACATGTTGCAGAACTTCATGTTGAACATCCCCACACCTAAAAGGTTTAAAACTAAACGCATGTGGCAAAACAAGTCTTCCTGACCCAATTCCGTCAACTCTCATACAGTTTGTGGCCTGTACAGTTTGGCTTTGGTCTGCCAACACAGGGCCATATTTTTAGGGATTCCTGTTTGGGATGGGAGTGACTAGCCTTCCCTGGCAGGCTGTAAATCTGAGCTGGTGGAGGTTGGGAGAGGCTGGCATGAGGGAGTTGTGCTACACACACCTGCTGCAGATGCCAGCTGGAGAGGCGTCTCAACATTGCTCTCCTGTCCGTTACGGACGGCTGCTCCTTCCACATTCGCCCCAGCGTCTAACAGAAGCTGAAGATACAGGCATACATGTAGGTTAGGAGAGTAACAATAAAAACTTATAACAGTATACCTATAAGTTCACTTGTAGAATAGTTGCAGTATGAAAATTCACACAATAAAACAAGCAGCTTGTTACCTGCACTACTGATATATGTCCATGTAACACGGCGAATGTGAGCGCCACCCAGTGGCGGCTGTCTGGATGGACTGAAGGGTGTTTGGGGGAGCAAACAGGTACCTGAACACAAAAGACCATCAGCTTTCAAACAGGCTGTAGTGCTGAATAAATGTTACAAAAAAGATTCACAACATGAAATAATGTTTTTATATATTGTATTGAAACAATCTGACATGCACTGCATCCAAATTCAGTGGCTGCATCCTTTGAAGACTGCATTGAAAAACTGAATGCATCACAGCAGTTTTATTATAGTTAAATAAAACTAAAACCATAAAAACATATGTGTTGCTTGAAATCAAATAAACATCAGCTGAAAAATAAAACAACTTTTAAAAATTATTTCAGCTTGATGCTAAGGCAACATTCTTTTTTTTTTTGAAAATACAAGAAAATAAAAAAGCTGAATAGATATATTTAAACAATGTAGACAAAAAAATAAAAAAATGACTAACTAAAAATTAAATGAAAAAAAATCTAATTTAAAATAACAGTAACACTATATAACTTATGCAAGTTTTTTTCAAGAATGATGAAAATTCAGTTTTATTTACATTTTTATTGCTCGATTGATTGTAAATATTTTATCAACATTTAATCGCATTGATTTAAACTGGCCTTAACATCCAAAAATATTGCCGGACTAAGAAAGTAACTAGTGGTCCATACCGCTACATCCAGATTGGCTCCAGCATCAATCAGCATCTGGACTAAAGCTTCATCTCCAGCTGAGCAGGCATACATTAGTGGAGTCATACCCTACACAGATGCATCCCAAATATGATATCAGTGTCACAGACTGATGTATAGTTTGGTCTTTGAGTGCTGACAGGTGCTGTTAACATCTGGTTTGCGGTTCTGAGCTCACGGTACCTGGTCATCCATGCTGTTGACACCATCTGGCCCCAGCAGCTCGATGGCCTGGCCGATCAGGTCGGTGCGGCCGCAGTTCAGCATGCGGAAACCCAGGTCCAGCTGGAACTTATCTGTGGCGGCTTTGGCATCCAGCCGCCTGAAGGAGCTAAAGCAGCACTCGGGCCTACATAAAACAGAAGAAGAGAGAAGTTAGAAAACACGCATGAACGAAAAGGTGGTGGTGTTCAGTGCATGCTTTCATGGGTGGAGTGATGTATTTTCCTGAAGTGTTTTCAAATCATTACGTATAAGGCTGGGCTCTTGAAGATCAGTAAAAACCTGAGGCTTTGCTGAAGGTCTTTGCCAATGTTTTAATGCGGTTTGATGGAAAGTCACATATAAGAAGGAGCATGAGATCATGTCTGATAGCTTCAGCTCTGACACATTTTAAGTGCTGTTTAAATGTCTGTTGACATTTTAAAAAATAGATTTAATTAGTCTTACAAAGTTGTGATAGAAACATTAAAATATACTCTGAAAACAACGTTCCCACAACTGGAGAACTTGAAAAAACACCTTAAAGTCAGGATGAAATGTGATGTCCCTTTTCCCTGTTGCATGATTCAGTGCAAATTACTCTCTGTGAAGACATTTTTAAGTATTTTAAAAAGGTTTTCATTTATTCTATGCTTCTGAAATTGTTCATTTATTATTATTTGTAAATTTTTCTAAGATAATGTTGCTATGTAAAAGGTGTTGTATGTGGCTATATGTTCTGATTGGTTGCTAGGACATTGTTATGCAGGTGCCAGGCTGTTCTAAGTGGTTGCTAAGGTGTTCTGGTTGCTAGAGCATTGTTATGCAGTTGCTAAGCTGCTGTAAGTGGTTGTTAGGGTGTTCTGATTGGTTTGCTAGGACATTGTTATGCAGTTGCTAAGCTATTGTAAGGTGTTGCTAAGGAGTTCTGGTTGCTAGGATGTTGTTATGCAGTTGCTAAGCTGCTGTAAGTGGCTGTTAAGGTGTTCTGATTGGTTTGCTAGGACATCGTTATGCAGTTACTATGTTGTTGTAAGGTGTTGCAAAAGAGTACTGGTTGCTAGGCCGTTGTTATGCAGTTGCCAAGCTGTTCCAAGTGGTTGCTAGAACATTGTTATGCAGTTGCTAAGCTGCTGTAAGTGGTTGCTAAGGTGTTCTGGTTGCTAGGATGTTGTTATGCAGCTGCTAAGCTGCTGTAAGTGGTTGTTAAGGTGTTCTGATTGGTTTGCTAGGACATTGTTAGGCAGTTGCTAAGTTGTTGTAAGGAGTACTGGTTGCTAGGGCGTTGTTATGCAGTTGCCAATCTGTTCTTACCTGATTGTTGTATGTATTTGTATGTATGGTGTTCTGAGTGGTTGCTAGAGCATTTCTATACCTTCTGAGTGATCACTTCACATTTGATTCTGAGTGGTTGTTGCTATCCAGTTTCTAAGTTGTTCTGACAGGTTGCTAGGGCATTGCTTTTTGGTTGCTACAGTGCTCTGATTGGTTGCTAGGGCATTGATACAGTATGTGGTTGCGATGCGGTTAAGGTTTTCTGAGTGGATAGTAGGGTGTTACGATGTAGTTTCTCACGAGTTGCAAAAGAACAGTCAGAACACAACACCTATCGGTAGCTAAGGTATTTAGAATGGTTGCCAAGGTGTTGCTGTGTGGTTGCTAAGGTGTTCAGAGTGTTTTTCGGTGTGGATCTTCTTCTAGGGACTTTTTGATGGTTGTCAAAAGCGTCCATCTTGTATTTCTCTCTGGTTTTCTGCTCTCTAGATGTGGCTCATGTTCTTCACTCGTTTATTGTCCAGCAGGTATGAATGTGTGCTGGTTGTCAGTCAGTATATGTTGTATGATGTGTATGTCTTACTTCAGCAGTCTGGGCTCACAGTCCAGTCCGGGCAGGAGCAGCCGCGCCGTCTGTCTGACATCATCGCTGTCCACCAATAAGCTGCGGCGATGCTCCGCATGAACGATGGCCACACGCATCCACTCCATCAGCGGGGGGAGGAGGAGGAACGGCCTGAGGACAGCAAAAAACAGCAAGTTTGTTTCCAATTCATTGTTGTGTTAATATTGCAAATATATTTCATTGTATTTGTTGCTGTAACAAACTACAGTGGTTCATTGTACTCTCTTGATGATTCTGACAGCCATGAATTGATTTCAGATTTGAAATTTATTTGTGTTTATTATTCAGGATGTAAAAAAAACAAGACTTTCAGATTCCAGATTTGTTCCCAAAACTGAGCTAAAAACTGACTATAAACTACTATTGTTTTTTTATATATGGATAATTATAGACTGTCTATAAAAAACAGCAAGTTTGTTTCCAATTCATTGTTGTGTTAATATTGCAAATATATTTCATTGTATTTGTTGCTGTAACAAACTACAGTGGTTCATTGTACTCTCTTGATGATACTGACAGCCATGAATTGATTTCAGATTTGAAATTTATTTGTGTTTATTATTCAGGATGTAAAAAAAAAAAGATTCCAGATTTGTTCCCAAAACTGAGCTAAAAACTGACTATAAACTACTATTGTTTTTTTATATATGGATAATTATAGACTGTCTATAGTGTGTGTGTGTGTGTGTGTGTGTGTGTGTGTGTGGGTGTGTAACAAGTCTGCTGAGATCCACAGTTGTGTAAAACAAGTTGGGCCACATCGCACTAAATCTGCTAGTGTTTGTAAAGCAGGGCTTGTGCAATAAGAAAGCGCAGCTTTCACTGAGACGGGCCATATCTTTCAGCAGCCTGTCATATCAGAGAATTCACGCTGAGAATAAGGTACAGCTGCTGAAGTCGTCCTGTTTTCAGCAGCGCACGCACACTCCCTGCAGACATGAATGTGTTTGTATGTGTGCAAGCTTCTTGATATGAGAATAGATAGGGGCTGTTTACTGGAGGACTATATTACGCAATAATAATTCAGAGTTTTAACAAGTTTCAGCTTCTGAAAGGTGAAGCTGAGGTGAAAAAGCATAGAGAAAATACACTTACATAAAGTGAATACTTTCACTTTATGTAAGAGAAAATACGTTTACTTAAAGTGGGTTCTGTGTCAAAGTTTGACACAAATTGAATAAACTTTACCAAATGTGGCTTTCAAAGCATGTATATTGTAAACTATTGTGAAGTACACAGAAACTAAAAGTTTTATCCAAAAAGAAAGGCTGCAGGATTTAATAAAAGTGTCTTGGTCCTTCAAAAATGAAGAGATTAATGAATACAAATATTGTATAATAATATTCTAATATTATTATGATTATTTTAACAATCATCATCCCCACAAAAATGTATTTATAAAACCTAAAATAGTATATAATAATACACTAATATTTCATTTATTTAAAAAAAATATTATTAGTGTTTTGGTCATTCTTCAAAAATAAAGAGATTCTTAAAAAATATTGTATACTATTCTAATATCCTGCTTATTCTTCTTCCTTATTCCAATATTTAAGTGTTTCAGCAATTAAAAAATGTTTTGGCCATCCTTCAAAAATGGAGAATAAATAAAAATAATGTGTAATAGACTAAAAATTCAATTCATGCTTTGTAGTGCTGTCAAACGATTAATCGTGATTAATCGCATCCAAAATAAAAGTTTTTGTTTACATAATATATGTGTGCTATTTATTATGTATATATACATACACACACATGCATGTATATATTTCAGAAAAATATGTTGTTTATATATTAAATATATTTGTTATATGAATATAAATATAGACATGTAAATGCATGTAAATATTTTCAAAATATATACTGTATGTGTCTGTATTTATATATACATAATAAATATACACAGAGCACACATATTATGCAAACAAAAACTTTTATTTTGGATGTGATTAATCGTTTGACAGCACTAATGCTTATTCTTCTCATTTTTATTGTTATTGATAAAATGAATTTCATCATCATTATCATCATAAGATATTCAAGTGTTTCAGGTTTGTCTTACCATCTTGGTCATCCTTGTAAGTAAGTAAGTAAATAAATAGTGTAGAGTAATTTACTAATATTACATTTATTAATAATAATTATCATACAATGTTTAAGCATTTCTGGTTATGAAAAGCAACAGTGTGAATGAAAAAAAGAGATGTTGTTTGGTTAAAATAGGACTGAAGTGAAAATACCCTAAATGTAAGCAGTTCACCCCTGCTGGTTGATATCTCGACTACACTGAGATAGTCGCATACTTCTGATGGCCCTGTGGCATGGAATGGGAATGCTTGCAAATAGATTTCTTTAGATAATATAGATCTTCTTTATTGACACCATTAAAGGCAATTTGTACCAAAAATGGGTGCATATTATAACTGTTCAGCTGCACCCCCATCAGTTGTATTTAGCCTGAACCATGAAGTATCATCACCAGACACTGATACAGGTCCAACATCCCCTTCCCAAATCCAAATCTAATCTTTTTCTAAGTAAATCCCTGATAAGAAGATGAGGATACCCGCAGCTAATGCTGCAGATTTTTCGTAATGTCTCCCCAGCCTTCCAACCCCTTAGAGAAAGTGAGCTTCACATCGGATTTAGAGAAGACACCACTGTGAAAGTCCCAGAGCGCTCGATGCACAGCAGGAACACAATGACGTCAAACAACAAACCGAAGTAGTCCCGCCGAGAGTCTGTCAGCCCAGCAAGACATGCAAATGAGACGTACAGAGAGGAGCGTGAAGCTCATTAAACACACAAGATATGCGCAACAGAGAAACACATCTCCTGAGACCTACAGACGCGCTCAACCACAACAAACAGATCAACTTTGCAGATGACAACTTGATGGGAGCCACTTTGGTTCAAAAGAAAAGACTATTAAAATTCTGAAATCAGCTTTCAAGAGTGAAACGTCTGAAGGCAAAGCTAAATTTAGAAAAGCTATATTTAAATCTTGAGGGAGGATATGAAAAGCGCATCAAATAATGTTTTGTTTGCAGGTGTTTTGCCAGTGATCAGTTTGTTCGGTTTGCGTTGTACTCTCAGTGCTGCCACAAGGGGTGCAATATCAGACAATAGTGTAAGGTAGCGTTGTCTAGCGTTGAAGACCTTCGTAATGTTGAAAAATAGCATATCTGGTAAAATGGGGTAAACATTTGAAGGAAACTCTATTGCCCTTGAGTACACTGGAAAAACAGAATTTGGTGGTTCACTTGAAAAATTTGGTGTCGAGTTTGGTATTTCACTCAAAAATTGTTGTAGAATTTGGTGTTCCATTAAAAATTTGGAGTTTCACTCAATAGATTTGGTGGTTCACAAAAAATGTGTTGAATTTGGTATTTCTGTCGAATCTGGTGTTTCATTCAATAAATTTGGTGTTTCATTCAAAATGTGGTGCTTCGTTAAAAATGGTATAGAAGTTGGTGTTTCTCTCAAGAAATTTGGTGGTTGACTAAAAATTGGTGTTGAATTTGGTATTTCAGTCAAATTTTGGTGAAGAATTTTCTCACAAAAAAATGGAGTTTCACTGAAGAAATTTGGTGGATCACTAAAAAAATTGGTTGAATTTGGTATTTCACTTAAAATTTGGTGAATAATTTGGTGTTTCACTCAAAATGTGGTATTTCACAAAAAAAATTGGTGTAGAATTTGATGTTTCACTAATATACTGGTGTGGAATTAGGCATTTTGCTCAAAATACGATGTAGAATTTTGTGCTTCACTCAGAAATTGCTAGTAAAATTTCACAAACAATTGCAAAAAATTGGCAAGTAACAGAAATAACGTGAAAACTTGAAAAAATTTTAAATAGGGTAAATTCAGGTACACTGAGGAAAGTTACCCTGGAGTGGGGGGGTGGGGAGTAACGCTTTTTTGCACTACAAACAACCAATTTGTGTAGGTCATGCCAAAAAAAAAAACCTGATTATATCGGTCTGTCTGAACAAAAAAAGATAAAACTAAAAGAGTGGCATATTTGCAAGCAAGAACGCCTACAGTCGGGAAAACAGATGAGGTTTAGTAACATTTGTTTGACTTGTGGTTGTAAAACAGCTCAACCTTCATCCAAGTGTAAGGAAAGATCTTCATGGGAAAGTGAGAGAAGAGGCATAAAAAAACACACTTAATAACCACACACTTTCACTAAAATAGTTTAGCGGAGCACTTTTAGTTGCTTACTGTATTGATCAAGGGAATTTTCCAAGTGCTAAGGCCTTTAAAACCACTGTCAAGACTAATAGATTGCAGCCTGCTAAGTGTGTTTACTTTGGTCGCACAGAAGAGGGGGTGGATGGTATAGGGGGGAGCTGATATCTGTGAGAGCATACAAGGATTTGATTGTATATCTGTAAGTGTGTGTGTGTGTGTGTGTGTGTGTGTGTGTGTGTGTGTGTGTGTGTGTGTGTGGAAAAAGATATCAGTCAGTACACTAACTAAATGAGTCTGAGATGGGAAAAGTTTATGGGGATTTTCCATACACTTCATATAACTATATGAATAGGCATTGGATATACCCCACCCACCCATTATGGGGCATCATGAGGTTGAAAAAACGTGTTTATTATTTTATTTTATTTGTTGTTATAATGGGGCACAAGATTGTTTTCCAAAATATATTTTTTAATTTAAAATATATATATTTTTTATTAATGATACTATTGCAGGGCACCAAGTTTTCAAAAATAAAAAGCATCATTAAAGATAGTAAGCAGCCACCAAAAGCATTGGTTTATTTTTATTTTATAATAAGCCACCAGGTTTTCCAAAATAAAACAAATTTGTATTTTAATGTTTTTTAATTTATTTTATTTTTAATAAAGTGCACCAGGTTTTCAAATGTAGCATAATTAAAAATAGAAAACATCCACCAATATCTTTTTTTATTATGGGTCATCAATAATATAATCAAATATAAAAACACTAATATGCCTGTCAGCTCTTTTACATTCCTAAATGGAATTATTGATCCCTTACATCTTTTTGAACAAAAACAAAAAAAGCCACGGCAATAGCTCTGTTAGCATGCAAGGTTACATGTACCGGCCACACGTTTAGGGACACACACAAATGTAAACTCCTGGTGCGTAGTCCACTCCTCTGACCTGCTCTTTTATGAATGAAAAACAAAACCAGCATGAAATTTAAGCTCAACATTTTTACAACCTCGCCTTTGTTCTGATGTCAGAGCGCCACGCTAGTGAAAAGCAAAAGTCCATCTGCGTCCCTCCATCTCTTGTTCGTTTGGCCCTTAGGTCAGGCTTCAACAATGACCCGCGCTTCTGAATCAAGGGCTCAAGTTCAACCCGTGGCCTTCGACCCGAAATCCGAGCTCAGTTGCAGCCTACATCAAAGCACGGCTAATCAGGGCTTGTGGAAACCGTATAGCGCTTTGGGCTAATTTGGCGGACTAGTACAGACATTTACACTCGTGTTAAGGCTTCTAACGTGACTAGATTACACCAGAGATGTGTAACATGATTAAGAGTTCACTACTGAGACCACACGGCTGCTTCCCTCGCTATAAACATATATAATGCTGAAGCATGTCTCTGAGTCATATACAAACACTAGCGTCTGGCAGGCGAATCTATGGCCGCTGCATATTAAACGCTGTGGTTTTCAAGCCAGGAATTTCTCGCGGTTTGGCGGCGGATGATGATAAATCCCAGCATTACTTTAAATGGGAGAGTTATTTTGTATATTTGTTTCCATTTAAAAATCATGTGTAAACAGTGTACTACAGCCCAGCATTGAGATTTTGAAAAAGGTATTTCTATACATCAGTTGATTAGTGACTTTTAAATGGGTTTCCCACAGACAAGTCCTCAATTATAGAAATAACACTGTGTTATAGTGTAATTAGTGCTCTACAGCTCATTCAAAATGGCTTCATTTAATTATTGTTTATTAACTATCACCATACAGCTTGGCGGTAGATATTATGAGTAGATATATTACTCATAACTCCTTTCAGTATGCAACGCTACGTTTGTGATGATTTTCTAATGCAGGATATGTGTATATCCCTTAACCCTCTTGGACATGGGGTTCACCAGAGCTTCACAGGTTGCCACTGGAGTCCTCTTCCACTCCTCCATGACGACATCCCGGAGCTGGTGGATGTTACAGACCTTGAGATGCTCAGTAGGGTTTAGGTCTGGAGACATGCTTGGCCAATCCATCACCTTTACCCTCAGCTTCTTTAGCAAGGCAGTGGTCGTCTTGGAGGTGTGTTTGGGGTCGTTATCATGTTGGAATACTGCCCTGCGGCCCAGTCTCCGGAGGGAGGGGATCATGCTCTGCTTCAGTATGTCAGTACAGTACATGTAAGAACTTGGTACTAAATGTGGCAGACTAACAGCCAACAGCATGATTTAGCCTTTTTGTTTGGTTTGGTTTTGTTTTGTTTGTCTGGCTCTCTTTTTTCAGTAGGTGAGATAAGAAATGATCAAACTGAAAAATGTTAGTAAATAAACTTAATACTAGACATGCCAGAAAAACAACCAACAGCATGTTTGTTTATTTAATTTTTTTATTTATTTTCTGGCTTCTTTCAGTAGGTGAGAATAAAAAAGAAACATGGTCAAACATAAAACAGCCAACATCATTATTTAGCTTTTTTTTTTGTTTGTTTTCTTTTGTTTGTCTGGCTCTCTTTTTTCAGTCGGTGAGATAAGAAATTATCAAACTGAAAAATGTTAGTAAATAAACGTAATACTAGACATGCCAGAAAAACAACCAACAGCATGTTTGTTTATTTTATTTATTTTCTGGCTTCTTTAAGTAGGTGAGTATAAAAAAGAAACTTGGTCAAACAGAAAACAGCCAACAGCATTATTTTATTTTGTCTGGCTCACTTGTTTCAGTAAGTGAGATAAAACATGGCCAAACAGAAATAAAAAGGTTTTATGGTTAATTTAATACTAGACGTGTTGGTGAACGGTTTTTGTTTAGTGTGCAAAGAGACCTGACCTACTGTTATACTGATTTACTGACACATTCATAGAAATATGTATTCTTAGAAATAGTTGGATGTTTCTAAAATGAGGTTCAAACAAGTTCACTTACTCTGAACCTCATTTTAGAAACTTAATCTTAGTGTGAAAGCATTCTATACTCCAATTAGGCAGTATGCATGGATGTGTCTTGTCTTCTCTGTCCTGATCTGGGGTCATAGTCCTGAGAGGTCACCCCTCTCATCTTACAGTGCCTCCTTGATATGCGACCACTTACCACCCAGCACTCCCGTTCACCTTTCTGACCCTTTCCTCCCTCTCTCTCCACCCACTCAATAGGAGACACATACCCGTCATAAATCAACACTTACTATTACTAACCTCTAGCTCACATAACCAATCTTCACTGGATCCGTAACACCCCCTTTCCGTTTACAGGCCTCTGTTAGGACCACACAGTACACGTGTGGTTTCATTTCAAGCAAAGGTTTTATAGACTTTTATAGACTCACTAGAAGGCATGTTGAGGAGACCTTAAATAATGATCGAGGCCTTTGCCGTAATTACAGCCAGGACTGAAGCACCACCTGTATCCCATTCTGCTACTCCACCACATACACAAGCGCTCAGCAATATTGCTGGAAATCTTTCCTGGCATGATCGTTAAGAGAGATTCATGATTGGAGTCCTGGAGTCGGCAGTAAGGCTCCATTGTTGTTTTCCACTTAAGTTTGTTAGTTGAAGGTCTTACACAAGTGAACCAGCTGCAGCCAATAGCAAGATTTGCCTTTTACTTACTCAACATACAACCTGATAATTGCACACATACGTATACACACAATCACATGTGGACAACTGTGCTTGGCATTCAACAACAACACATCAAAGGAGGAAACAAACATCTGAGCCCATCGACGAAAGTCTGGATTTACTTTGTTTTTGGACACGGCAAGAGCTTCCAGAAATACCTGTGTGACTCATTTATAATGTAGGCATTGTTTTGGGGCTGATTTTTCTATAGTTTGTTGCATTTATACTGTAAAGTGTATTACATGTCAAGATAAGGCATCTCAAAGAGCTTACAAACAAGAATGTTAGCTAAGAACCTGTGCTACATTTATCAGTAGTATGACAGTCACTTGGATGTTTTCAATATAATTACACTGTAGTTTTTCCAGTAGCTAGCTACTTTTTTCTAGGACGTACTGTAACAGACAAAATGCTACATTGTTACTATTTATGTCCTGCTGAGTGAGCGGAGGTAGTGAAATTTCCATTAAAATGGTTTCACTAACTGCGTTTCCATTACAGATTTGCGCAAATCTTTTGCGATATTTTATAAAGGTAGATAAAAAAACTATTGTGAAATCACAGCGCTTCCATTAACCAATGTTATGAGATTAAAATGTTATTTTTTTCCTCTTGCGATAAGTCATGTTGACAGATGTTGGTAGGTTTATGCTTATCACAGCCACAGCACTAGCCATTATTTTTAATCAAAGATGTAGGCGTGTGTCTTTTGCGAAGCAAAGTGGAGAGCTGCTTCTGGGACGCTTCTGAAACGTGCCGCAGTGGGGAAAAAATTGCGATATATGGGAGTTTCTGTGAAATTTGCATGTTTCCATTGGGCATATTTTCACTTCGCAATTTTAATTTGTGCTATCTGATTGGTAATGGAAACACATAATATAGCTTTTGTTAGTAGCCTGAAGCTAGCATAGCTGACTACTTTTTCAAAATGCTAGCTGCTGTTGTTTGATTGCCTCAAAATAAAGTTGCTTTCAGCTTGCCAAGTAACTTCTTCAACATAGTTACACCTAGTTTTTGTATCCCACAAACAGGCATCCTTCCAAGAGCCAATATTTACAGTACACCTGTAACTGAACCCTGCATAATATAAACCTTCGTATTTACCTTTAGCAAGCAAGTAATATCCTGAAGACATCCTTGAAGCAAGACAGGACACCTAATGACCCGCTCTTAAAACCAATCTCTCTTTAAGAACAAGTTACAATGAACTTCCAGGAAACAGCAGCTGGAAAAGGAGTTTGAGGAGCTCCTCACATTTCTAGTATATCATTAACAGCTTTAAAGTGCCTTCAGGCTGTGTGATTTCCAGAGTTTACTTACATACCAATGGACCATTAGGGGTTTGGGCTGTTAATTAGCTTAGCACCCATTGTGTGAATTGGAGACTGGATTAATGGGAGGGGAATAGTAATGAGGCTCACCTTTCTTTGCTCAGGGCCATCCTGGGAGGATCCAGGTTGGGGTTCTCCATGGACTCCATCTGAGGGCATCGCAGGAAGTAGTAGAGAGTGTGGAGGGCATCCGGAGACCAGGAGACGGGCTGCTGGCGGGCATGACGTGCAGGACTGAGCCCATGACGGACAGAACTGAGGCGCTGCATATGGTGCATGGCCCGTGACACCAGGTCACCTGATGATGACAAACAATCAATCAGAAATTTAAGATATTTGCATCAGATCAGGCTAACAGAGATTATTTTAATTTATTAAAATGTACTTTTTTCTTACAATATCTTGAATACACATTTTCTATGATTCAATTTTAATGTTTTTTTAATGAGCATAAGTTCAAAAATGTCAGGGTGGTACAACATAATGTAAGAAAAAACTTACAAAATGTTTTTGTTAAATCAATGAACTTTTTAAATCATTATACAAACATTTGAAAAATCCATGTCATGTGGTGCAACCACCATGCAAAAATAAAGTCATAACTTTTTTCTATCTTGAAATAGATACATTTTTGTGACAATAATAAGAAAGAATGAGAACAAAATTATTTTAAAATCATTCAATTTAAACTGAAAATGGAAAAAAAATTCACAACAAAAAGGTTTTCAAAAGCATATAAAACCAACATGAACACAAAATGTACGCTCAATTATATATAAAAAAAAATTCTTCTTATTTGTCATTGACCCAGATATCAAATTATCACCAGAGCTCAGTCGGAAGCTTATAAGACCTCGGACACTAACTGAAACCAAAAACCACAAGTTGGCCTTCATAGCAAATGTGGAAAGCTAATATGAGCGAGTCAGCACATGTGCCTCCTCTAAACAGCTTTGGAGATGAAACACCCACCTGCTGAAGTCTTTCCCTCATGTATCTCACAGTTCCACAACATGTGAACATCCTTATGATTGTACCAACAAGGCATCCAATGAAACCTGGATTCTCAACACGTAGCAGGAAACAGTCCAAGTAATTGTGGGAAAATGTAGACTTCATTTGTGGAAATCACCCCTTGGGTTCATTTTCAAACCACAGAGTGGTTTGTGAGTAGGAAGAATCTTCCGTTATTATCTGAAAGATGCCAAACTTGCAGCAATAGGGGCCTTATTGTGTTCTGCCAGGCCCTAGGGTCTTAGAGAATTTATGAAGCAATCGGGAAGTTTGGGGCTTTTCAATTAGTTTTCTACTAATGCTTGCCCTGCAGGCTGAGATCAGTGCGATTGGACTGGAGATATTAAATACAACATCCTCAAAGCTCATGGTAATACTTGTTGCAATTTAAAGGCCGATATACTTGAAGTGAAGTTCTGTTTTGTTCTTCGCTTAGGGTAAAAAAAAAGTTTGAAATATCTGAGCAGCAGTTTAATGTCTCCGGCAATGCCTATGCTATAGGGAGTGGCATTTAGAATTTGAACGTAAATATGTGCTGTCCTTTCCTCTCGATAACAAAAGTGAGAAAGCAGCAGTTAAGAAAGCATCATAGTGACGAAGATAGGCTTGCACCAGCTCTGCAATTCAGGACTCCAGTCAAGTCAAGTCAAGTCATTTATTTTATACAATAGATAACTTTAAAACAAGCTTTACCGTTTTAAACATGGAAAACATGAAAGTTAGTTGCAATTACAGTTAGAATTTAGCTTTGAGTCTGCCTGCGTGCTGTCATTTCCATGGAACAATAGTTCTAAGGTGTATTCAAGATGGAGCAAATTTTTCCATAAAATGTACTTTGGCAAGCTGTTTTGAACTCCCACAACAAACTTTGTTTTGGCCTAATTTTGTTTGAAATGATGTCACGGTTCATACGTTTGTTCTTCAATTTTGCTTGCCTATTACGTAATCACTATAGACCAGTGATAGTTCAAAGGTGTTTACCAGCTTGAGCAAACTTTTCCATGACGTTCGCTTTCTCAAGCTATTTCAAATTCCTGAAACAAGCTCCAAACAAGCTTCATTTTGGCCTGATATTGTTCAAATATTGTTGTTGGATTTTGCTTGAAGTATAACAGGCTTTTTCTTTTCAACCATTCCTCTAAATTCAGACTGAAAGCGCTACCAACAACAGAGCACATTTTTCACATGCCAAATCACACATTTTAGGTTGTGTAGATGGCCATTTGCATCTAGAGTTCCAGGGCAGTTGAGGACATACAGATGCCCCACTGTCCATCGATCTCCTGGGTACAGCTGGATCAAACCTACATGAGAGCTCATGGGGAGGCGCCAACATCAAGGGCAGTGCACAAAGACAGCTCTCACTGAATTCACTGAGTTTGTGTGTGATTGCTAATGTCCTGCTGAACGTGCCCTTGTGCTGTGGGAGACAAGCAGCAAAGTGTTCAGTTTTTGCAGTAGGAAATTCGTGCCTTCCATCGGTAAGCCGCCAACCATGCCACCGCTGGGCTTGTGGCATGGTGGTTAAACACAGGTAAAACAGCTCAGAGTACGGCAACCCATGCCAACAAGGGAACTCTTTCACTGCAAGGGAAATATACCATTTTCAAATGTAAACTCCTGTGAGGAGGGAACCAAAACACTGTACAATGAACCGACAGACTATTGCTGAATAAGGCACTGTAATCTTTGTATTTACACTTTAAAGTTCAGCTAAATTGCATTTGTTCAGCTTTCCACTTGTATAAAATCCAGTCCAGACAATAAATCCCAGACCAGATGTTGCTTTTATCAAGGGAACCGTGTTGAGACAGACGTGCTTCATTTGCGTGCAGATGAGTCAGGCATCATGAAGTCAGAGGAGACACTGGTAGAGCAGTTCATCTTCCTTCAATCCTAATAGGAGTGTGTCTAATAACACCATAACATCCTGCAGGAATTATCTAGAATACCAGACAAGAGGCACTTAAGGCACCAGAAGACTTTTAGTTGACTTCCACACTCGTTTTGTGTCTTTCCATCACTAAACATTCTGTTTAGAAAGCAAACATGCCTCCTCTTTGGGAACGACATAGTGGTGTTTATTCAGAGCATAAAATAATAGGCTAATCAGTCCGGAAAGATAAACAGCGTCCACATTATCTCCTTTTCCATGTGGTGTTTGCAGGGATAACAACAAGCAATTGTGTCTCTGTATGAAACTTGCTGCAATCTTGACTCTGTTAACTGTCAAGTCAAGCACTGTGACAGATAGTGACATACCTATAGTAAACTTGTGTAGTTTATAGTTTGGCATATGTACACATTTTTTGTATCAAAATATATAAAATAAAATTTATATATATATATATATGACATTTAAAATAGGCTAATCAGTCCGGAAAGATAAACAGCGTCCACATTATCTCCTTTTCCATGTGGTGTTTGCAGGGATAACAACAAGCAATTGTGTCTCTGTATGAAACTTGCTGCAATCTTGACTCTGTTAACTGTCAAGTCAAGCACTGTGACAGATAGTGACATACCTATAGTAAACTTGTGTAGTTTATAGTTTGGCATATGTACACATTTTTTGTATCAAAATATATAAAATAAAATGTAATAATGTAATTTCATTATTTTATGTTGCTTATACTTTGAAAAAATCATATGCATATAAAAAGTATATGAAATATGCAAAATAATACGCACATTTAAATAATTAAAATAAATACTTTTAGTTTGTATATTTACATATTGCGCTATTATTTGATGCACTATTATTTTCAATATTAACACTGACTCTATAACTTAGAAATATAAAGTTTTAAACAAAATACTAAAAGCAAAGTTACAAATATAAAAAGCAAATTAAAATTGCATTTAATATTCAGGATGTGACATTTGCAAGAAGCGTCATTCTGAAAAATTCCACCGTGTCCAACCTTCTCATAAGCTGTAGCTTAAATGTGACCTTTCTGAGTTGTAAATGATTCAGTATGATTCATAATGGACATAACGGACAAGAGAGAGAAACAGACAAAACAAAGAGTATCAGACATAACAGAAAGACAGGAAGGAAGTCAGACACTCACTCAGTTCGGAGATGCTGCCCACACATGTAGCCAGTAAGGCCTGTTCGAGTGTTCGCAGCTCCAGTTCAGCGTACGCATCCTCTCTGCTCTCCAACCCCGTCTGACGTCCCTCCGTGTATGGACTGAAATGAGCCGGAAGTGACAGAACACCTAAAATATAAAGACAGGAAACTAGTCAAGACAAAATGTAAAAATTACACTTTTACCGTTGTGGTCACATTTACAATTGCTTGGCGAAATTTTGGGGAAATGTATTTCAAGTAATGCAAGTTATGTAATCAGATTACTTTTTTCAAGTAACTGGAAAAGTAACGCATTACTTTTCAATTTACAACAAAATTACATCGGAGTTACTTTTTCAAGAAAGTAATGCAAGTTACTTTTTTCACATTTATTCACTGATATCGCTCCTGTTCCCGTGTTGAGAGGAATTGGGAGTGACGTGCAGAACCTCTTCCTTCAGTCTGAGGCTTATTAATTTCACTTTTTGGTGTGAAAGGGTCTTTATTGTTTCCAAAAATATTACTTTTGGGCTTTTTGTTATTAAAAATAAATAAACAAGCCCGACCCAGTTGACAAAAGTAACACAAAAGTAATGTAATGCATTACTTTTCTTAAAGAGTAAGTAACGCAATTAGTTATTTTTAATTATTTTATTTTATTTTACCATCATTGGTTGATTTAGTTGAGTTGTCTCCAGTAGTGACTTCCTGTCCATATGGAAGGATCAGGAAAAACAGAGCGATCAAGGAAGGGGAGACTTGTGCAGTTAAGTTTCCCACTGGTTCTTTGTAGTCCTGGATAAAGCTTTGCTTTGGCCTTCAGGGGTGAGTGTCCTGCCAAGGAAAAGGAAACAAGCAAGGAACCCTACCAGAGAAGCAAAAACAAAGCAATATTGTGAGTCCTGTTTCTGATTTATGGAAGGCTCTTCATTGGAAAGACGGATCCCTATCCCATCTGTGAACTTTAAAGGAATATTCCAGGTTTAGAGCAAGTTAACCTCAATCGTTAGGATTTGTGGCTACACAAAATTTAAATTTAAATAGAATTTCTCTCCTTTCCCTATAAAACGTTAGTTATAGTAAGAATGTTACAATGGAAGTGAATGGGGCCAATTCCTAATCATTAAAACTTGCTGCATCCAAAATCGCATACTACTATTCCTGGATAAAGCTTTGCTTTGGCCTTCAGGGGTGAGTGTCCTGCCAAGGAAAAGGAAACAAGCAAGGAACCCTACCAGAGAAGCAAAAACAAAGCAATATTGTGAGTCCTGTTTCTGATTTATGGAAGGCTCTTCATTGGAAAGACGGATCCCTATCCCATCTGTGAACTTTAAAGGAATATTCCAGGTTTAGAACAAGTTAACCTCAATCGTTAGGATTTGTGGCTACACAAAATTTAAATTTAAATAGAATTTCTCTCCTTTCCCTAAAAAACGTTAGTTATAGTAAGAATGTTACAATGGAAGTGAATGGGGCCAATTCCTAATCATTAAAACTTGCTGCATCCAAAATCGCATACTACTATTTGGTAGATGCTACTGTATATTTGATGAAGAACTTAACTGCAAAAAAAGTATGTTCTATATGATGTGTAGCAATAAATTCTGAAAATGTGCATAAAAAAATGTGCGCTAAATTGAATCTTATAATTTTATTATAAGACATGCTAACAAACTACGATGGAAATTGAATAAATTCCTCAATGTGCATCAAAAAACTCATGTAACTTTGCCTCAACAGATCCTGTGATTGAACGACCGATCTTATCGCACACCATCTACAATGTTATTTTATGTTATATTATTTTGAAATGCCAGAGCCAACGTCCATCATCAAAATGATTTGGTACAATCCCCTCCCATAATTGTCTCACACGATTGCCTTCCCAAACATCAGGCATCCGAATGCAAGATAACATGACAGTGTTTGTTAATACGTTTCGTCTGTGTGCTCTGTGGTGCATTCATTATGTACAAAAAAAAAAGGTTTTGACACTTTGCGCCAGTTTCCCAAGAAGTGACGATTTTATTCTCTTGAACACATGTAAACAGAATGTTTTATGGGATATTCACATTTTTGCACGTAAGTAAAATTCACAACTTTGGATGGAATCATAACATGGAATCAGTTTGTGCTTTGATAAAAGTATAAGTTTCACATTGCTGCAAAAATGGGCCCCATTTACTTTTACTGTAAGTGCCTCATCATATTTTTGCTATCGAGGAGTGTGTATTTTTTTGGCAATCAATACACCACAAATGCAGTCGATGGAGTTTAACTTGCACTAAACGCAGACTATTCCTTTAAGCGACTAAAAGTCTCCATCCAGAATGTTTAGAAGTGCTTTTCTGCCCACAGGGCCAGTTTCTAGATAAGCCCATGCATTCTGCTTCTATCATGTACAGGGCAAAGATTCAAGACATTTACAGATGAGGGTGGCTTCAGTGTTCATGAATACAGGCTTACCACAGTGTGGTAAGAGTAAAGCATATGGGACTGACTCCTCAGACACGAACACTGGCATCATAAATTCCAGTAGACAAAGCTAAACGTTTGTTTACAGTAAACACCCTCTTAATGGGGTCTGTGATTTACATTTATTACGGCACATTTACAGCTTCAGGGTGGCTGGCTACCAACAAGGTGACACAATAGAAGAAATATCACTCTTTTTTCATACATAAGATCCTATATGAACAGTGATATTTGCTACAGCAAGCACCACTTAATACAGCTGACAGGAAGCAGAGGTTTCAAGAGGGCCTGATTTCCTCTCCTGTGGTTCGTGACTGTAAATATGAAACATATGGCTAGGTATAAAAATATACTGCTTGGTTAGTTCTCCATGATTGTCCAATTAAGTGAAGGACAGAATTTCAAGGAAGTGCACATGTGAGTAAATGATTACTGGACTTCCCATTTCAATATTGTTTTATATTTCGAATTTCGTCATGCTACATTATGGATCAAATAGCATGCATAATACGACTCTGCACTAATTCAGATGAGCTGCAAACAAATGCACAGATGCATGTGCATATCTATCCACAAACACACACACAAACCTAGGATGTGGCTGGATGCAGCACGAGAAACCGCCGTTTATGAGAGGCTTTCGGCTCCATCAAACGAGATTCTAAACCCCTGCATGAAAATCCAACCCACAACAAATTTGTCCAGCTGCAGCGGGAAAAGCGTCTGTGTGTGAGTCTGCTTCTCTGTATAGGGCAGGACAAAGCCTGGAGTATTTGCTGATGCTGGCCGTTCCTTACAATGGAATCGGCTTTACAATGAGCACACATGCCTGCAACTGCACTCAACTCACTCTCAACACTGCAGTCCGGTTACCGTTCACTCCCAAGGGTCATCAAGGGTGTTACTTGACAAGCCTGTGAAGTATGTCCACGTATAGGTTTCATCAGAAGGTGCAGGTGTCCAATTAGACAGGCACACATGAATATTGTGAAAACTGTTAGAAATAGTCGTCAGAGTGAAGTTTGAAACAGTTTGGGTTAGTTTGAATTTTAATTTTAGAATAGTGAATTATTATTAATCATTTTTGAAATAGTTAAATTTTTAAATTTAGAATAGTAAAGTTTTTCCTGAAAGTTAAAATCTAACATAGTAGCCCAATCTAGTATGTTAATACAGTATGCAAGGAATTTTTAATATTTTTCAAAGGTGTTTACTGGTAATTTGAATTATGTATTGCATTGCGTTGTGTTTTAGGGTTAAAAAGAAATGATGTTATAGAAATTTCTGTTATAGTGCAGTTAAAAGTTGTTTTTGAAATATTTTTAATTTCAGTTTTAGAATAGAGAAATATTGTTTCTATATAATAATGTATATAAAATAGTTATATTTTTATTTTACAACAGTGAATTATTGTTTCTGAAATATAAATGTATTATACATATTTTCAATAACAGAATATTGTTTATGAAATAGTTACATTTTAACAACTAATTCTGAAATATTTTACATAATATTTTAAAATTTCAATTTTAGAACAGGGAAACATTGTTTCTATATAATAACAAAATAATGTTTATGAAATAGTTACATTTTTATTTTTACAATAGTGAATTATTGTTTCTGAAATATTATACATTTTAATTTTAGAATAACAGAATATTGTTTATGATTAATTTTTTTTTTTTTTTTTTTTTTTTTTACAATCTGTTTATGGTGCAATATCAATCAAATAAACATAAACTTATTCGTGAATGGTCATTACATTTCACAGCAATGACTGACGCCATTTTTACAGACGTTTACAGAATATTATGATAAAATCATAAACTAATTAAGATTATAAACTGACTTTATTACTCTACCTCAGTATAACCTAATAAGTTTTTTTGTTTGTTTTTTTGGAAAGGAACCCAACGTGCCATGAATAAAATCAGAAACCATAAAACATCCATTCTGTGTTGCCAACATACTCTGTGGAGTCATTCTTGCATGTTAGAGTTCTCCAAATTTAGCTTAAAATAGCAAATCGCACGGTTCAGATTGGGTGTCACCCTAATGTTTATTCAGTATTTCATGCTATGAATGACTGACATTAGGTAAGCATCCAATCTACTCTGTTTCCAAGTGTTCTTAGGACTTCACATATAATTTTCACTCTTGCACCATGAGAGCACGGCTAGTCGAGCTTCTGTAAGTTTAGAAAGTGGCAGTACAAGCGAGAAATCTCCCATGAGTCCACGCCCCATCTGAACAGCCGCCTGCCTTTCCCACAGCCCATCCCAACACACTCACACATAAAGAATCTCCTCTCCTCGTTCGCCTCAAATCATCACTTCAGGGAGAAAAGTGTGACCAGATAGAGAAAGAAAGAAAAGAAGATGCTATTTCAGTAGAACTAAGGTGAAAATCAATTTCAGAGAGGTTCCTCACACCAGGAACTAGACCTAACAGGCTATAAAAGACCAACGGAGGGGTTTTTATTTGGGTGTATTTATATCGACAGTCTTTTTCTTGAAGAAGCCCATTCCACTCTCTCAGTAATAGCAGCGGTGTCCATATAGACTGCATTCCTGATGGATAATTGGTCTGGAAATAAAGATGTGTTTGGTCTAGCACGAGTCAGTTGTTCCTGTATGTGCATCCGAGTGTGTTAAATGCCGAGGTCTCTCTTCTTTATGGGCCCAGAGGCCTCATTCTCTGATGTCTAAGTGGCCTTTCACATTCAACGGAGGCCACCTGCTTCAAAAACAAGCTCTTCATTCATTTGGGCCTTGGTCAGCACTTTAGTCATTTCCTGCTGACAAAAAAACGGCTTTGAGATGATGATCGTTCAAGATCAAAACGCAATATAAAAAAATGTTGCAAATACGACCAACCAGTTTCTGCTGCCCACACATACAGGAACAATGGAATTTCCAGAAGTCCAGATGTCGACTGTAACTTCTGGCACATGGCTAATGTTAACCGCGCCTAAAAACAAGCTGTTTAGGAGGTCAGGGGTCTTTAATTTAATTAGTAATGGTATTAATACGTTAACCTGACCTGAGATCTGTCACTAACGGTAGCTGACAGATAAGCTAATGATGAAGATGGTAGTAAAGTTGATGTAAATATAATAAATATGCAGTAAATATCTACATCTCATTCAAACAAGTACAATACTAAATACTAAATTTGACTTAGAATTTAAACAAACGGTAAATATATACAAATGAACGCCCAGCTAACAGGAAAATTTTTCATAGAATTTATAAAAATGTTGGGACGAAAACATTCTTAGGCTACACTTTACACTAGTGGGTCTTCGTTTTAAAATGCATAACTTTTGCTACGCCTGTCGTTTACACTACTCCGGCATTTTCGACCCTCGAAAACTTAGACTTTCGCAAAATGCCGCCGACTCTGTTTTCGTTTGAAAACTCCCGGGGTTGCATTTCAGTGTAATCGGGCCAAAACGGAGACTTTTGAAAACGATGGCGTGGCTGCCCACATTCTCTCTGCGTACCCTTGACGAACGTGTAAACAATAACATCATGCTCATTGTTGTACATGCATGAATGGTCATGTGACATGCATTTTCGGTTGTTTAGTGTGAAAGGAGATCACTTCTGAAACGCAGTGAAAACACCAGTGTAGACGAGGATCGTTTTCATTTTAAAACGCACTAGTGTAAACAGTGCCTAAAAGTGACGTTTAAGGAACGTTCTTATTTTAATATAGCGTTTAATAACAAACGCTAGTAGAACGTTGTCAGAAACGTTTTTGGAACATTTAAATAACATTATAATCACAAAGAAAACTAGACAATTTAACGTTTTAGAAACATTTCAAAATGTTTCCACAGTGTTTTTAAAACCTAAATGGAAGCCATATTGTTGTAATTAATTTAGTGACTGTATTTAATGACTTTCATGGCAAATGAGAGCTGTAACATAAAATATTAGTTAACAGATGCTATAACTAAACAACTGTTTAACAGATAGTTAAACAAAGAAGCTATATATATATACTTAACAGGCCTTGCTAAATACTAAATGTGAGTAAAATTTCAAACAAAATACATTGACACTATATAAGTGATTTAAAATTTAGACAAAAAAAGGCTATGTTGATTTATATGGAGGCAATGCTGTGTTAGAGGATTTGTTTGCGCTAATTCAAAACTTTGTTCTGACCTTATATCTGTACCAGACGTAGAAAATGTGGTGAACAGATACTAGCTAACACATACAGAAACTAGATAAAAAACAACCTTGTAAATTTTACTATAAAGTTAGTGTATATAACAATTACAATAAAATACATCGAAATTATTATACAAAATGCAATGTTGGTATCTGATGTTTGATTCTATGCTAATAATTCACACAAAAAGTAAGCATGTTGAGAAATATGGATGTTCGACAAGTTGTGTTAACAGTCTAGTTATAGTTATTGAGAGCTTTGAGGGTGGTCAGCTGTCTGACTGTGGAGGTCATTTATACATTGGGCAAAAATAACAGCATTTGTCATGTCAGGTTGAGTCTTATCAGAATTTTGGCGTTCTGGGTTATATCATTAGAGTCTGGATCGGCAAGCACTGATCACTTCACACATGCTTGCCTGGCTAATTAATCACAGTGAGGAAGACTGACTGCCTTGCGTCCCATCACACCTCAGGAGAGCTTTTAAACACGTTTGGATCAGCAGCCGTGTGACACATTTTCCCACTGATCCAGTCAGTCAAGAATATATGCTTCTCTAAATAAATAATAATAAAAAAACCTAAGGGAAAAAATGCTACATCGATATACCAACACATAATATGCAGTAGTTCCCAGGAGGCTTTGTGGCTTTGTTGAGATTAGGGAATCTCAGTTCATGATCCTCTGACTTTGCTTTGAAAGATCTAGCATCATAAGCAGAACAAATATTACATTTATTACGACATGGCTTCATTCCTCATGTAGATCTTGCTTTATGAATTCAAGCCAACTGTGGAGCCAGTGGTTTATTTTCATGTTTGCAAGGAATCACCACAAATTACTTCATTGTTCTCATGTTAAAGGTAATAGATTGTATTCCACATCTTGCAGACATCCATGTTTTATATATTCTCTGAATAAAATGAGTGGCGCTTGTCTGTGAAAAACATTCAGAAACAGTGCATTGTCATTTGGCTACTAATGCCCTCAAGTTTCTATGATATTCTGGTCTCTAGATACAACTTCAATATTATCCAAGGTTTAATTTTAAGGGTTTTATTTCAAACCACTAAATAAGAGCAATAGCAACAGTGACGCTTGCCTCAGATGTAAAGCAGCATTTTGCTGTAGTCGCCTCTGGAACAACTTCCATATTAAGAGAGACCCAACACAATCGGCCTGCTGTTCAGCCTCTGAGCGATGGAGCAATGGCAAATCTGATGGACTTGGAACTTCAGCGTAGATGAATGGAAATCTAGCCCAGTGTTAAATGTTGATTTTATTTTCCCCTCTCTGCCTCACGCTTACTCACTCTATATGTCTTCCTTCAGATGTCAGGTTTCAAGGCCTACCACTTCATTAAACAAGAACATCTATGAATAGCACACATGCTGGTCAATGAGATGACTATTTCAGTATATGGAGCCCTTTAGTTTCATTTATGAAAATATGGAGTAACTGAAAGTCTGTTTTGTTTGTTTAGCGTGACAGATGAACTCAAAGGTCATGACTAAGGCATTATATTAAAAAAAGCATTCAAAGGGAAAAACAGAAAATCTAGGTATCATTCTACGTTTTGTACATAAAAATCATGTGGTTACAAAAGCCAGTGGGCTGCAATAAGGATTCTGACAAAATCCCCTTTAACAATGACAGACCTATTCCTAAGATCTTAAACATTGCAACATAAATTATTAGTAGTGCTTAGGCGAAACATCACAGACCGATCTTGTAATGACCGTCCACCATTTTATAGTGGAAACCTGGTTCATATCGGGAAAAGACCCAAACCTCACTTTCCTGGCACTAAGTCAGTGATATTCAGACCAATTACACTGTTTAATATACTGCCTGTAATTACAAAAGTTACATTCAACCCAGTTTGAGCTCCACACCTATGTCTATTACATTTCCAGCAAAAGTAGTTGAAAATGTTATTTTATAATTAATGATCATTAATTGGATATGAATATATATCAACAGATTGTACTTTTCTTACAAGAAGTACTGCTCCTTAAAGGAAGTCAAAACCCCCCAGAATCCCTCACACCCATGACGGGAGGGTGTACCTTGATCCTCCAGGCCTGAGGGGACAGAAACTCACAGATGTGAAAAATCATCTCAACACCCTAAGCCTCTGACCTCTGACCTTCACACCTAAATGAGTCAAACATTCTGTCTTACTCCAGTGCAGCCATCAGAACGAAAAGCAGCCCCCGTTGCATGCAGCGAAAACAAAGCTTCTTTGTGGCAGTCCACCCAAACATGTAATTCATAAAGATATCATTGTTTCAACTCAAACACGCACATAGCAGAAACTTTGTTTCAGAAGGTTTGTTATTTCAACCTATAAATTAAGTCCTAATATGTCTTCAATTACTTCATTGCTCTGAGCAACTGTAACTCTTGTCTGTGGCACCTTTATTTATACAATACTGCAATGTCACGCAAACATTAATTTACAATCAGCATGTTGCATATCATTAAACAATTCAAACAGTGGACTGCATTAAAGATAATTGTATTATAAAACAACAGCTGCTTAACCTGCGTTCCTTGTTTATACACAAGCTGACATGCTGACGCCAATAAAGCGTAGTTGGCAAAATACAGACAAAATACAGACCATACTTGATCACTATCAATATCATTATCAATATCAAGTCATCACTGCTGATTTGCAACTATCGAGAATTGAAATGTGGTTTCATGAGCTTAACAGAAACCTGGCAAAGAGCTGAGACTCCCAACTTTGCGGTTGTACTGCATGGGCATCAATTTGTGTGAGCAGACAGAAGCTTGAGAGAGAATGACGAAAATTAGGGAGTGGACCTGCTACAGAGGCAATGGTGTGGTTTGCGAAATCACCACAAATCATTCAAACACACTCATTGCCATCTCTGGGGTTTTAAACCTTCACCCTTCCCCACCCTCACAACTTTCTTTTAGTTTGTGGCTTGCACATCCAGAGAAAGCAAGACTCTGACCTGTTGTATACCAAAGTCAAAAGGCATAAAACTTTGGACAGACTGGACCACAACTTGGCAGATTATCCAAACATACAAACTAGTCATCCGGAGTCTGCCTGCAGCCATGTGAACTGTGAGAAACTGACAATTGGGTGGATTCTTGGGTTGCCTTAAAGGAGACACATTGGGACATGTTGAGTCATGTGGTGGGGACTTTGAGGGACTCAACGACTATGTTTTCTCAAGAACAACCCATGGATCACAAAGAACCAGAAGGACCTGCTAAACAGGAAGACAACTTGATAAAGGAAGCAACCAAAGCAAGTCCAAACGGAGCCGAAGAGGAAGAGCGACTAACAAACAAACATGGAGAGCAATTTCAAAAGAACAATATGAATTAAGTGGAAAGATAACAGGTCACATACTGGCTGGTAACCTGGTGCAGAAGAACCTGGGCAGGGCTAATGAGATCAGTCTGTTCTTCAACAGATCTGACTTTCATTCACTGGCTCAACCCTACCCCCATTTCTGTTTCCTAGGGGGTTTCTGCTCCCTCATTTACCATCCCCCTTCCTCCACAATTCTTGATCTCCCTGTGAGCTCCCATCGGCCACGCTCCCAAACTTCCACCCACCCCAATCCACATCTCCAACTTGGAAGTAAACTCAAGGTGGTACAAGTGGACACCAGCACAATCTCCAGAAGCATCTAAACACATTAATCAAAACAACCATCCTTAACGACAAGAAAGTCTCTACTAACTTCAGCCACTAGTTTAAGACTTCCCTTTAGGGGCTCCACTTAGGTCTAAGAACTAGCCAGCATGGTGATTCCTAGAGAACCAATTTTACCCTCAGCCTGTTTTCCTGGTTGCATTTGCTCAGGCAGCAGGAACTCTGAAGTGGCCGACAGCGACGTCTTTATTCGCAGCATTTACAAACGATCAGAGCTGTTTTTGTTGTGTGTCATGGGGTTCGTGATAATGGAGATGTAATGTAAATGCACAATTTACGTGATTGAAAAAGAGCGAGCAAATCTGACTAAATCTCCTATGAAAACTTACAGTGTTACATATCAGTGAGGCTGAGAAAAGAACAACGCTGCAGACAACAAGTAACTAAATGCCGTTTTCGCTATTTTCCATGTTCGTGGAGTAAATATTCTTACATGGCTTTTTAAAAATGCCAGGTACCCGGTGTTTTGTATGCGTTTGGCCAATTAGCGTACACTTACGTCACTGATAGTTCCTATAGAACTGTTTTAAACCCTACTCTGAAGTAAGAGTTCATTTCGTTCCCCCAAACCGAGTTCCTAGAACTAAATACATTCCTAGTTCTTGTGGTGCAAACACGCCAAAAAGCGGATATTTCCGTCAATATTTCTAGGAACTATGAAAAGTTTCCTCTGCTGCAAAAGCCCCTTATGAGGATCGAATACAGCATTTTTAATGAGTCACCTGCCAAAGTATTCGGTTGGCATCTATTCTAACATACTGAGACAAATTCTGATTGTCGTGAATTTTATAATGCTAATTCTGGTTTGGCCTGCTACATTAAACACAATAACTTCTATCTCCATAGGTGGGCCTTTTGTCTTCCATTATAAACTTTGTTCAGGTGCCACACTGATCATGCCTGCTTTGAGGAGAGCATGCTGCTTTTGCCTAACTTACACAGGACAGGAAATGCAAACATATCATGCATACATTTCCATCATACTTCTCTTGAATACACCTGTTTCAGAATTCTACAGCCCTGCCCATCTTGTGGACCCAGCTGCCATCACTACAGGTGCCTCTTGGAGTGGCTTTTATTGTGACACGGCAACTATTCTCGTCATTCCTGACCATCACAAACAAACACGCTAGGGTAAACACAGATGTGCTCATTCAAATACCACCGTGGGACCACACCCCACTCTTGGACTGAAATCTGAACGGAAGGAAATATGTTCTGGTCTCAGGGGAACCTGCACTGCTTTTCTGGCTGATTAGTTGGGGGAGAAAGACTGAAAACCTATGGACTGACATGAATAAGTTCTAAATTGAGATTCTTTATTTAAAGTAGATTGTTTATTTATTAATCAACTTTTCAATGCAGCCAAGTATCTTAGAATCGGAAATCGGAAATGAGAAGAACTGAAGGTCTTGTTAGAGGTCACCTATGTTTATTGGCTTAAGACTACTTCCTAAATCTTGCAGTAATTCAAAGAGAATCGACTCAATTTAGCATTCAAGCTAAGGCTTCTTTATGTTGCTCAGAGCTAAAAAGCTGTGGCCCAGAGGCCTTTGGGACCACCCACAGAAACCCCATTCAGGCACATAAGCCAGATGGAAAAAGCAAAAAAAAAACACATTTGGGGAAGACCGCTTCTTCTAAATCCTACCCATCTGCCTTTGCCACAAAATACTCAAAATGAGGCCTTGAGGCAAGACATACTCCCAAAATCCTGTTTGCTTCCTACAGACCTTCAGAACATAGAAGGTTATGTTATAGGCGGTTCCTGACTTGCACATGGTAAAGAAAAGGTCAAACTATTTTGTTGTACATTTTTCTAGTCTAGGACCTGCTATTATGACTTAATAGTGTCTGACGGATTATTACAGTATTAAACAAACTCGGAGTCTTTCCAGAGATATAACACACCCATTGCTTTACCACACAATGCATTGCCTACTCAAACTACCCAAACATCTCAGCCTGTTATACAAGCCGCCTAAATAGCACTAAAATAGGACTGGAGGGTTAGCATCCATCTTTTATTACCACCTCTAGTGTCTGTGCAAACAACTAGTTCCCTGCTCCAAATTTGTCCTTATTTTCCCCCTCCCTTTAGGCCTGACAATGTGCTAATAGCCTAGCTAACCCAGATGCCCTCTGCTATTACTTCTAAGCTGTTGTTCTTAAATAAACAGCAGACATATGCATGGGATGAAAAGCTGAGCTTTAGGTTGACTGCGTGCTAAATGGTGGCAGAGTCTCATGGGACAGCCTGCTTTGTTTCTTGCCATGTGTGCTAGTTGGTCTACTGCTTTCTTTGACATTGTAATTATCAGTCTGCTCTGGCGTGTCCTAATAACAGGATGCTGTAGAATTGGGGGATGGTACAAATGCTGAAAGCTAATCTTAACTTAAGTTACTTAAGACTTAAGTAACATTTCAAATAAATGTTGTAGTTTGTAAGTTGATGAACTCTCAGATAAAAATGTGCAATGGTACCTTTAGGTACAACAGCTTTTCACTGGGGCAGTAGCCAGTGGGGAAATATTACTACTTTAAGGTACTAATGTGAACCTTTTAGTAGTAGCAGTTGCCCCAGTGCCAAGCTCTTGTACTCCTAAAGGTAATCTTTTGCATTTTGAAGATGCATTTTGTGATTCATGTTAGTAGCAGGTGTAAAGTCTTGGTTGACCACCAAAAATGTATATTCATACCAGGGCCTATATTATAGTCTTTTCTTACCCTATGGTTCATGTAAACCTCTTGTAGAGTTTGGAAAGCAGGGAGTGCTAATCACCTCTTCTCTGTTATTTTAGGAGGCAGACTGTGCCAGACTTGTGATCTAACAGCATGGCTTCTCACCGGCAGCACGATTCCTCACATAAAAGCAGGTGATTTCCACAGCTTAGGGTGTATGGAACACTGTTAGACAAGAGACTTCACACTTGCTCATCTGCACATGGAAGATAAACAGAGACATAAAAATATGCATCCTTTATGAAGATTCTTGAACTTCAGCAGGAAATGTGGCAGTGAATCTTTTCTTGTCTCAATGCTGAATAACTGTTTTCCTACTCCTTTTTTCCCTTCCTTGTCTTTCCCAAGTAACCTCTGAAAATGATTTTCTCCATTTTCCCACGAGTTTCAGTATAACATTATGAGCCCTTTGTGGTTACTCCATCAACTCTGCCTGGCAAGAACCTGGCTGAGGTCTAACAGGGCTTCCAAAGATAATTGAGAGAAGGGCTTGGACTCGCTTTCAGGATATGTGTGACGAGCCAAGCCTTTCCTCATTTTGAAGGGTGATAATCTTAGAATACAACGAATATACCCAGGGAGTTTACAAAACCCCAACCTCAACTAGGCTAGTCTTTCTGACCAAACTAGATGCCCTTACAACATGTTTTGAAGCTATACCAACTGTTTGAAAAAAGTTGACTGATTCCTTCGAGAAAAATTGGAGACCCTTAAAAGTAAAAGTAACCACTGTTAATGAGGCACGGTCTTGATCTAGACCCCAGGAGAGAGCAGACCTTTAACTCGCATCTGTTACAACCTGGCTTAATGGGAATTCAAGATCCAAATGTGGACACAAGTTGAGGCTTGGCAACACAACTTCACTCCACTAGACCAGGATCAAAAATTCGTTGACCTAGTTAGAAAACCTAACTATTAGAGTGTGCACCTTAGGTCATATCCCAAATGTCGTCCTCCAGTCCTTGCCACTATGCCACAGTCCTTGCTTGGCGGTGCCAATGCTTTGGTGACGTAATGCCACATGGACTGTTGGGTAGTAGATCCCTGTGAAGTTTGTACCAGTGCAAGCTTTGCAAATGGACACTCATGTCCAACCTTTTGAATCGTAAAATTTTGTTGACCATACAAACACATGTAAGTGAAGGCCTATAGAGTTGCTCAAAATGACAGTAACCTAAAGAAACACAAATCTTATGAACAACTTTTGTTGCTTGTCATGAACTTGACAATGATTTGGAAGCCAGCAAGGCAAGCAGTGGTTCAGTTATCTTTCAACATCCAAATCAACCACATCTGAACTCACTTGAGTTTATTGACAAGTTTTATATGAACTCATAAGTGTCACAATGTTTTCCTGGGAAAGCAATAGGCACGTTCCATCTTGCTTCCTATCTAAAGGGGCCCACAGGGCCTTTGTGTGGTCTTGCTTGGCTGGTTATTTATGACGTGCTAGTATAACAGGTACTGGCAAACTATTCCGAAACCACTAAAGCCGTTCTTCTGAAGTTGTCCTGTAAAACACAGCTTTGTTTGCCAATTAGAGAGCTCAATGATAGCGTGCATTTTACACCTCAAAAACTATGGTCGGACAAATATTGAGGTGCTGAGATGTAGAAACACAACCGGTGATGATCATCTCAGTTGTCATGGCCATTTGACTTCTGTCTGGAGGACTTCCTTTAAACACAACTTGCCCACCCCACGACTAATTGTCCCAACAAGCTATCCCGATGTCCTAAGTGCTGTAATACACACACTGAGCCAAAGAGTGAGAATCATTGTACTTGCATCATTTACTAAATAGCACAGGCCCATTTTAATGAGCGCAGGTTAATTAAAGTAGGGTCATAATGCTGGCTTTGTCCCCATTTAAGCCAGACTTGCTGATGTCCCTCATTACATGCAGAAGGGCAGATGTGATGTCTTTCTCCCGCACACGTCCATGAGCACAGCTTGGTTTTATAACCATGGACAAAAGTGTGCAGTCATAAGTCTGTCCTCAGCCAATTATCAGAGCGACAAATAGACACTGAGACTTCAATCCGAGAACAAAGACCTTCACACTAGAAGACAAAGAGTGAATTAAGAGACTTGTGCTCAGATTTCTCTCAAATTAAGGTTTTTATTGCATTTGAAGAGTTCGACAAACACAAAATACAGCATAAATGCAATTAAAAGTTAAAGGTTTAAGGAACTTTATATATTCATTACTGATTATATATTACACAGCTCATACACGGCTGTGCTAGCAGAAACATGAATTCTGTATTAAACTTATTATTTTTTAATTATTTTATTACATTTATGAGTAAATAAATATGAATTATAATAACTTATTTATTGAAAATGTCGTTTATCCTATTGCTGTTCTAAATTGCCAACAAAAAACAACAACAAACCACAGGAGGCTACCTATTACACTAATTTTACCATGTTTTGGGTGTTTTCCCATTTCACAGCATGCAAACGCCCCTTAATTGTAGTGAAATCACATGGAGTCTCATGGCTTATTGCTTTTTGATATCTTTCCTCAAAAACAGATGGACACTGCTTGAGATATGTGGCTGAAATATGACTGACCACTGACAACCATCAAGGGTCAAGACAATGGTATCCTTTGAAACTGTCCAGCTGTCTGGACTCCGAGCTCTAAACGTTGCCATTTCCAAGATTTATGGCAACCTTCTTCATCGTCTGAGCTGTGTCCAACCTGCTTGTCCAAAATCAGGATGACCAGGGTCTCTAAACAATAATAAAGCTAAATCTGTCCTCAGTCACAGGCTGCTCCCCCAGGCCACCAAGAAAGAACGATCTGGATCATTCAGTTGGTTCCCCACTACAGCAAAAACACAGCATGCCACAACATCTCATGCAAATCAGATGCATTCACACTGAACATCACAGAAAGGGAACGCTGCTTGTGCAAACAACTTTTACTTCAACTGAAACTTTACTTTCAGTTAAACAGAAATGCTTACTGGGTAATTTCTAATAAACTATATTGTGTCAATATTTTCTGTTGGCATTGAGCACTCTCAATATGAAGGCAGATATTGTCTTTCTACCAGTTGTTTCATGTGTCTTTATGCCCGTAGGGTAAATTCCTACTTGGGTGAGAGATTTTTACAGTAGATTACTGCCAGAGACATTTCTGTTATTTTATATAGCTCGAAATATGTTGTAGATTTCCCCTGCCTGGGCATGTTTTACCAAAAAACATAAAAACGACTCTGAAAATAAAGAAATAGACTTTTGATTGTTTCAGTGAATCGCTTCTTCATTTTTTCCCCTGAGTTTCTGTTGTTGTGGTGGTGCAAACCTAAATCGGGCATGACTTGAAGAAACTCATGTGGGAAAGCTCGGGGGCTGTTTGGTTTACCAGACTGGCAAACCTTTTGAGGGCACTAAAGAGATAAGAAAGCACCGTGGACATTACGCAAAGAAGACCTCTCAGCAGCAATAAAGCTTTTATAGTTTGTATATTGATCTACTTCATTAAACTTTCATTCAACTACATTTGTTTTTAAAACTAAAAAAAGCAAACTTAGGATCTTTTATTGGCATAAATGGACATCTTACTCCAATTACTGATTTTATTGGCTACCATATGATATCAAACTTATATTGCTAAGAAACTTTAAACATACAGTATGACATGCAGGTTTATAAGACAAACTTCTGAAAATGTTGTTAGTTTTTTGTCTAACGTTATGACAATAACACATTTTTAAACAACAGAAATTAGAAAAAACTCGTAGAAATAACATTTACACACACATGACCAGTCCCGAAAGCTCACTGAATCTTGTTTAAATGGATTTTGTAGACATTTTAGAACATTTTAAGACCTAAATCAGCACTTTACAGACTAAAAATGGCAGCTGCAGAATTCAAACCCAACACAGAAGCCATTACTGTGTGCATATCTCTACAAGACAGCCTGTTTCCATTTACTGCAACAGCTCCCATTCAGTGCAATTCAATATTACAGGAATGTTCACAAAAGGCTGCTTATCGACAGCGATAAATTATCCCTGCTGCATTTGAAGACAAGAACAGGGACAGACAGATTTTCATTGGATTATGACAAATGTGAAACTATCAGTCAACGAGAGAGAGAAACAAACCACAGGGGTCTATCTTGTTTGAAAAAAACATTAAAATATGGGTTATTTCATTCATAATTATCATGACAGATGTCGTCAGTATAAGCCAAAACGATAAATCACAATATGCAACCGTTGATGAAAGCATATGGACCTATCATTTGTAATATCTACATGGCATATGGTGCATTTAATATTACAAATATTAAATCCACAGTTCTGTTCATTATTGTAGAATGAATTGATTATTTAATTGGTTCAATATGTAATTATATTGGTAGGATACGCAATACTGCCAAAAGCAAAATGCATTGAAAGTTGTAGAACACAATATTATAAGGCTATTTTAGCCACCAACAGCTATTTCAGTCACTATCTTCTGACAGGTAAACGTGCAAGCGACACGTGAAAACTGAAATGTGAGTTTTCCAACACTTTGAAGTGGATGAAAACTATTCATCCACAATCACTCCATTTTATCCTTCTTAACATTCCACTGCTGGAAAATGCAAGACTGCATTTTCTCCTCAAGATAATTCGCCCCAACATTAAACTGCTGCACGTGTCATTGTTGGCCATATTCCCACACTTCCCCTAATTTCCTGTCTGGAGTCAGTGTTTTCATGGCAACAGGCAAAGGATTGACCTATGAGAACGTTTGTATAGATGCATGAGCGCCAAGACATAAAGCCATGTGCTGACCGGCTTCAATCCGCTGGCTATTCACCCTTTTCTCCCGCTTTCCAACAAGCCTCTAATACCTTCACAGGATTATATCCTGAACTAAATCTTGTGACTCCATAAACAACCTCCATCTGGAACACAGAAAACACTTAGTACCTGCAACACCATTGATACTGTAGTATTTGCATCAAGTAAAAGCCACAATTCCTCAAATGTTTGCTGTTAACAACGGGTTTATCATTATTAAAACTGTTCTAGCAACTTTGCAAAGATATCAATATGTGTATTTGCACTTTACTCAAATATGGCTTGACTAGGCAAACAGCGCATTCAAATGCTTCCAAAAACCTAGTGAGCTGCCAAACTAGGCAGCGTTTTAAGGGATAAAAAATACAGTCCTGACACAAAAGGCTGTACAAGTAAAAGTAGGGGTCGAAATGAAAATCTGCTTCTTAGGAACCTTCATTCGGCCAAAATGGCAATTGATGGCAATCCCAGAATGCATTGTGACAAGCCTAGTGAACCTAGTGTTCAAAACTGCATACTCTTAGTAGGTATGAATAAGTCATTATTTCTGACAGCTAAAATAAAAAAGTATGTACTATATAGTATGAATGTAATCGAGACTTATTATATTTGTCATGTTGTCATTGTCATGTGACCTTCAGTTGCGTCACTTCACTGTCATTCACAACTCCTCTCCCGTGGACTCATGGGATAGTAAGATGTCCACTTAAGAAATTGCGCTGAAAGTAGTAGGTCTTCTGACTTTCCGCTTACTATTTTACGAATACTGTGAATTCGGAAATACTACTCTTTCACATACTTTATATGTTTACATACACATAGTTTTTTGCCTACTATGTAGTAGGGAAGTATGTGATTTCGAATGCAACCAAAGTGAGATCTTTAATGTGATTAATGGTTTACCTAATATTTGTGTGTGTGATTGTATTTTTATGCTTAAGAGCATATTATGTTGTTAGCTTTTAGTCACATGCTAACATCAAACTCTACTGGAATCAATTGTGATTTTAACTCTAGTGCACTTCACATGAAGACTGACAGTGTTGGGTAAAGTTACTTTTCAAAGTAATGCATTTCAATATTGCATTATTCCACAAAAAGTAACTAGTTTTGTTACTTAGCATTAATGCATTTGGTTACTTTTGCGTTACTTTTTGTCACCCAAAGGTTAAATTTTTGGCAACTGTAAAGGCCCTTTCACACCAAAAGTTCAATTAATAAGCCTCAGGCTGAAGGAAGTGCTTCTGTTTCTGCGCTTTACTCTCAATTTCTCTCAACACAGGGACAGAAGAGGTGTCAACGAATAAACGGGAAAGCAAAGTAACTTACGTCACTTATTTCAAAAAGTAACTTTTTGTTCATTTATAAGTAATGTGTTACTTTACTAGTTACTTGAAAAAGTAATCTGATTACGTATCCCGCGTTGAAATTCTTGTAATGCATCACCCCACCACTGAAGAGTGCTATATTTGTTTCACACTCAGAGCTGATGCCTATGTAGGGTGTTTCATTTCAGTCACTTACTGTATGAGGTTCCATGAGCTCACAAGTTTTAGCTAATGCTAGTGACTAGATAATGAAGTTATCTTGTTTTAAGGAGCTCTCTTGAAATGTAGCCCTTGAAATGTTTTTAAGCCATCATAAAACTTGTGCTGTTTTTAGCCGCTAGCTCAGAGAAGTCTGAGCTCCTTGTACAGCTGGGCCTTCGGTTTTGGCTGGAAGCATGTATAAACAGTGCCACTGACCATGCAAGATGGTGTTTTCCCTGTTACTGCCATCCTAAATCCACGAAGCATAAAAATAACCTCCACAAGACACAAGTGCACTGGCCTGCAGACTGCTTATGCAAAAATGAAACTGTATTTTAGGGCTGGGATGTTTCCATTAGGGTAGCCCATGTTTGAAAGCTGTGCCAGAAATTCCAGTACTGTCCTGAGTCTGCCGCAAAAGACAAGGGACAAAGTTCACGTCCTGCTCTGGGTCGGGTTCACAGATGATCTCAACAGCGAGTTTTAGAAAGCACTTGTTATTTACTTGAGATATTTTCTCCATGAATCACTTGCACACTCAAATGCAACGTGAATATCAATAGCAATTATCGGCGAGAGAAAACTAGTGCGTTTAGTGCTTTGTGTTCTTTGGATTTGACATGGCACGTTGGTACAGTGGGCGCCTTGTTAAAAGCATGTGCGTTCACAGAAACGGCTCCAGGAAAGAAGGACTAAAGTAAATAGAAAAGAGGCAGAGAGTGTGTGTTGGAGAAAGTGGGAGTGACTTGAGTTGGCAAAGAGAAGTGAGTCTTAAAGACTTCCAGATGTGGGGCTGGTTGGCAGATGATAAAGAAGAACTTTTGTTGCAAACGGACTATGAATATGAAACCTTGTGAGTAAAGTTACTCCTACCATCAGTTACAATAAAGTCAACAAGAAGTCAACCCTGTTTACTTCCTTAAAGTCATTTACTTTAAATGACTGAAATTGTAGGAAAGAACTTTATTTCATCCATCGAGAACTAATTTGACTGTGAGAGAGTCTCAATAGTACAGGTAGCTGCAGGCTTGGGGATGAAAAATAATGTCAGCAGAAAAAGACATTTATTTCAGAGGCGTTGCAAGTTATTACATTTTGACACCATGCTAAATACTGCCAATATTCTGCTTCACTAGTACACAAGTAAAATGGTACTGGATGCCATTTTGTGTATACTTCAAAGTCAGAGAATCAAAAGAAACCATGCAAGCTTATAAGACGAGTGTATTGATCTATGGTAATCAAGGCTGTTTAAAAGTCATTCTCAGGCGCAATAATAGCAGCCAACAAAAGCAGGTCATGAATGTTTTACGTAATCAAGCACGTTCTGAAAGGCCATGGCTGAAACCATCAATGAGCCACATTTAAGGCATTTCAGATTCAATCTCCTGCACTTGACAGAGGAAACGCAGTGGATCAGATGCCCATTCATCAACAGTAATGGCACGCGAGGGTTTTGTGAAGTGCACGCACAGCACTTTGTTAACACGGCCGTCCTGAAAGCACATTGATCCACTGGGTCGTCTTTATGGAGCGACCTAATTTGATGCCCACATGGGCATCCCACAGAAAACGATCTGTGTAAGGATTATGCAGAGCTGAGATCCTGACTCGCCGTGCCAAAAAATAGCTTTTTGCTAGCGTAGCCTAAATATCGCACCCACGCTCTTCTGATCTTCTAATAAAGTCTTTCCACTGCTTCAGTACTGTCATGGAAGTAGCTGGATTTGGAGCAATATTTCATGCACATATTCATCCTGTAGCCTAGCTGAAGTCAGTTAGCATCCTAGCGTACGTTTACATGACAACAATGTACTAAAAATGAAAACGTTTTTCCTTTGCGTTTTTGAAAAGTTCCATGTACAGACAAGCACATTATCAGAACGACCCCCGATTCGTGAAAATGACTAAAAACGCTGTACTTTCATGCCAGGCCAGTAGTTGGCGATGTCACTTTGTACAGAAACACGCCTGTGCACAAAACTATAGACTAAACATGTAATACGCATGTGCATGACTTCACCATTTTCATAAATTCATGTTTTTGTAGTTTATACGGAGACAATAATGGTATTGTTTACAAAAACTTGCACCTGTTTTTAAAAGTTTGCATGTTCAGGCCCCCAAAATGCTGTTGTTGCATAAATGAACAGCCAAAACGCATAAAAAGTAGTAAAATGTTTTTACTGTAGTTGAAAACGCCCCCCCGAGGCTACTCTGTAGGCGCTTTTCAATGCTTCAACTCAAAGATTTAGTATAAAAATGTTTGAGAACTGATTTAAAATTTTATTACACAACAAAATAACTAAAATGTTAAAGTTCAAATGAAAACGGAATATATAAAAATGACATCGACTTAAAAATATCATCAAAATGTATAATAGCATATCAATGATACTAAGACAGCTTATTTGATTTCAGATAGTTGCCAAGGTAGCATTTCTTATTTCAATTTAGTTTAAGTATTAAAATTTTAATTTTAAAGTTTGTATTTTTACAAACTTAAAAATGTTATATTTTAATTTTAAAGGTTTAGTAATTTTCATTTGATTAGCTTTTTTATGTCTGTATGCTATTCAATTTTAGTTTATTTAATTTTAGTTGTTTCAATACTTTTCCAGTAAATTGTTTTACACATGTATAGTTTCTATTAAGTTTTATTTTTTTTGTTGTTTTAGCACTTCTTAAACTAAAAAAATTGCTTAAATAAAATGCATTTTTTTTAAATATAGTTTAAAATAATTTGTATAATAAATAAATCTTTATTTCAGTTTTTCGGTATTGTTTTACTTTTATTTTTTTTTGTTATTTTAGTACTTCTTAAACTAAAAAATAGCTGAAATCAAATAATTGTAAATAGATTTTATATATTATTTATATAAGTTTTATACTTATAATTTCAAAGGTTTTTTTCGGTATTGTTTTAGTTATCAATAATAAGCATGGTCCAAATACAATTTGGGGAAACTGGTGGCACTTCTCTCCAAAGTGACTTACTACACATACACTCCGTTGAAGCATCTTGAGGTGTCATGCTTAAGTGCACAATGGTGACGGATCAACCCTTGTGTGGTTTCAACAACCCTTCAGCCAAATCTAACCACTAGGCCACAAGCAACTAACGAGTGAAACAGTTTAAGCAACAATACAGCAGTAAAGCGCCTACCATTGGCGTTCTTCCCGCAGATGAGATGCTCATAGTGTTGCAGGACCCCCCAGAGCTCGGCATCATTATTGATGACCCCCTCCAGCGCCTCCGCCGTCAGGACGCAGCCGGGCGTCTCCGCCATCAGCACGCGCACGCCCACCTCCTCCACGAGAGCCTCCATACACGCGGTCAGGCAGATGGCCGCGTACTCATGGATGCGCACCGCGATCCGAGTGTCCACCATCCAGCGGAAAACCCGTCCGACGGAGAACACGAGCCCGCACCGGGCTGACTTCCCCTTGCGCAAGAGCTCTCCAGCGCTCATGTTGTACATAGATATGGCCTTCACAGTGGCCGAGACGCAGTGATCCGCGAGCGCCCAGCTGAGCACCAGACGGATCGCGCTTTGCACCTCGAACCTGGTGCATCTGCAGTGCATGACACTTAGCCGCTGCGCCTCTCTAGAGATGCGGATGAGCGCCCTGCGCATCAGCGCGGCCAGTCTGCGCACAGCCTCCGCGGAGAGCGAGGCGCCCTTCCCCGCGCCTTTACGCACGACCCTCCCCACGTCCTCCTCCGTCCACGGGAACTCCTCCAGCTCCGGTAAGCGTGGGCACTTGGAGAAAATGTCCTCTGGGTCCTCGGGAAGCACTGTGTTGACTGTATCCCAGCTGTTGTTCCTGCTGTTCATAGAGCCGGAGTAGTACCGCCAGTTCCCCCGGTGAGGGGTGTTCACGAACGCCTGCGAGTTTGACTTGGAGGACGACAGGCTTAAGGACTTACACGAGTCCCCTGCTCCATAGCCGGAGTCCAGAGTCAAATCCTCCAGAGTTTTCATGTTCGAGGTGTGTGTTCCTGCCATTTCTGCTGTTTTTCTGCGAGGAACCAGAAAGCAGAGGAGACTTCCCAGCTGCGCGAAGCTCAAGCTGGTTCTACTGGTTCAGCTTCTCTTTGACATTCATGTAGCACAGATACACTACAGACCAAAAATACCTTGTGTGAAAGTTTCAAATGTCCAAGTTACATCTTCCGGAAAAGAAAATGTTTGGGGAAACTTGCTTACCTCACCAAATGTCCATTCCCGTAAAACTAGTGAAGTGCGCAGGTTTCTCTTTTACTCGTATCCAGTTCTTGACAATAATAAACCGAACTGGATTGAAAGTTTCGAGTGGAGATCCATCAATAGAGTCTCAGTCAGACGGTTATGGTCAAATTAATCCTTAAAGGTGATGTGGAGAAGTAGAACGATGTTCATTTCACACCACACGCCTCTTCTTACTGGAAACTCATGACTGAACTGAAAGCAGGAGGGCGAGAGAGAGAGAGAGAGAGAGAGGTGTTTGATTCGCGAGCGAGACGATTCGTTTGAACGATTCATTTGAAATGATTCGCAAGCGTTTGTGAATCTCCATCAAGATGTGTATATCTGCATTAACAGAGACGCAACGTCTACAACTTTCACATATTAGCTACAACTATCTACACTGATTTAAATTCTAGTTTTTCTAGGTTTTACAGTGGCAAATAATTAGGATGTGACACACGCCACACACAGACTTAAACTTGAAAATGCTAGAATAAAATACTCGCCGGTAAACACATTTAAATGGAAGATGGAGGATACACGTATTTGGGAGTAAAACAAAGGCGGAAACAGTTTACAACCTTGATTTAGGCTATATATATATATATATATATACAAAAGACACAAATGTTTGTCTAGAGATATTTGTGCTTTTTAGTACGGTTGAACTGGATCATCGAAGACATTGGTTAATAGAACGGGATTAAATACATAAAGCACATTTGTGTTGTTTAACATTTATTCTGAGTTGCATTATTTTTATTCATTTTGAGGAATACTGAATCTGTTTTTTTGTGAGTGAGATGAATTAATGCATATTCATATTTATTTTGAACTACAGTAAAATCTTCTGATTTCTCTCAGCATGGGGACAGGAGAGCTGACGATCAATACATTGAAAAGAAAAGTAACTTGCGTTACTTATTTGAAAAAGTAACTCAGATATTCTCTTGTAAATTAAAAAGTAATGCGTTACTTTACTAGTTACTTGAAAAAAGTAATCTGATTACGTAACTCGCGTTACTTGTAATATATTACCCCCAACACTGTATATATATATGCGAATCGTTTTTTGAACCCATGTATTGAAATGAATCGTCTGAGTTAACAGATTCGCTCAAAAAATCAAACACAATGGGTCACCGGGGAGCCAATCAATCAAGGCTGGGTTTCTCCGGAACATACAGTGAAGTCGTGAACAGAATATTGGGTCACACTTTATTTTAAGGTCCAAATCTCGCTATTAACAAACCATTAATTACGACTTTTAATAAACAGCTAGTTTGCTGCTTATTAAGCAGTGTTGGGAAGGTTACTTTGGAAATGTAATAGGTTACAGATTACAAGTTACCCTACTTAAAATGTAATAAGTAGTGTAACTTTTCAATTACTTTATTAAAGTAATGTAACTGATTACATTTGATTACTTTTCTACATTTCTAATGTTTTCAACTGTTTATCATTTTTAAACATGTGAACCAGGCAGGGTAAACCTTACAGTAGTACTCAACACTGATTACTATCACACTTTCGAAATTCTTCATCACTTGAATTAAGATTGCATGTCAATTTTAAAGTGGACATTGGATGCAAAATTCACTTTTACTTGGTGTTTGCATATAAATGTATCATTAGCATTTAAAGGGACATGCCCCAAAATGAGTCGCTGTGAACGGAGCAAGATAAAAAGGGTGTTGTTTTACACGACAACTGAGGAAATTTAACCAAAGTATGTTGCAGACCACTCATGAAGACCCTAAAGAATCATACCAACTTGTGGAAGATCAATGTCCCCTTTGAAGCACAGCCATGACAAAATCAGACTTACTTTGAGATCATTTTGAGGTTAAATACATATTTAAAATCATAACAAGAAATATATTATTAGCTATGATACTGTTTTTGGAATCAAATCTTTACATAGCTATGACAGGAAACACTGGAATTTAACAATGCCTTGGAAAAAAACAGTTAATCTTTAAAAAAAAAATTGTATCGAATAAGCATGTTCTTAACTCCTGAAACATTGGAGTTTCATATTTTAGAGCAGTCACTGCAATTTATGAAAGAAATCAATTAAATCTGTATGTGGGAGTGTGTGTGAAAAAAGCAGATGTAATCCGCTTTGTAATCCTTAACATTTTCAGAAGTAACTGTAATTTAATTACACATTTTTTCTCAGTAACTGTAACTGATTACAATTACTTTTATTTAGTAATTAAATTACGTAATTCCGTTACGTGTAACTAGTTACTCCCCGACACTGTTATTAAGGTAGGCCTAGTTAATAAGTTTAGGTATTAATTAGTGATGTCATGCAGGATATGTGATTTTATGTACTGATAAACAGCCAATATGTTAATATTAGGCATGCTAATTAGCAACTAGTTAATAGTGAGAATTTGACCCTAAAGTGTTACCGACTATTGTTGAGTATAAATTGTTTATTATGGAGGCCTATTCAGGCTCTATACCTATTTGAAACATTATTTATTTATTTTTTATGGTAAACATAATACACATGCTTCATGTATTTGTATTTTCTTTAAAATATTCTAAGCCTTCTCCTAGCTATACCCTAGTGTCTGCCTCACTCTTACTCATTTTGTGTGCCCACAACTAATTTATCAAACTAACTAAATTGCCCACTGATGCTGAATAATGTTGCACTGTATTGAAATTAAGAAGAGCAAGCTTGAAGGGATGTTGTTTTAAAGTAACAGTGCTAATCACTGATCCTCATCTATAGTCTTAAGGAGTTTGCATTAATTGTGTTAGTCTGGGCAATGACATCACACACACACACACACACACTCATTATCTTCAGCTGTGTGCACTTAATTAATTGATTAAACAGGCTAACAAATCAAATATAACACTGTATGCTTTCGTGTATATACTGTATATATATATATATATACATATATACACACACATAGTGTACATACACTCATATGATTTATATTAATAACTATTATTAACTTAACTATGAAAGTTACAATGAAGTTGTAGCCTATCTCTTTCTCTACAAAACACAACTGACATTCACTTCTCAGATAAAATGAGTCTTAGCTGTAGACATAATAGTAGGATAGTGTATTATTAGTGTATAGAGAACATGTAGCCTACTATTATCACAGTTATTCAATAAAGAACAGAAAGACAAAGAAAAAAATAAAGATAAATGAAAGAATTTACCAGAACAGTGTAGATGGGTGGGGCAGGTTTGTGCACAATGTCAACATTACTGTCAAGACAAACTTCATGTCATCCTGTACTGGAGGAGTGCGACTGTGCTCTCAATAAAGCCGTGTGAGAGAAAAAGCCCTAAAATAATGACTCACGACAGGTATAGACCCGTTCCATGGGTGTAGCTTGTAGCGACTGAAGGACTTTATGTTACTAATATTTATTTATTTATAAAGATTTTTCTAGGTTTCCGGTTACATTATTATGTGAATAGATGGTGACTGTCTTTGTGTGTATTTTAATAGGCTATACCCAGAAAAACTAAGTTACATACCTAAATTATATAGTGGCACCCTCTAGTGATTGAGAAATGCAATGCTAATTTCAGCAAAAGTCAAGAGTCTGTCAGCAGTATTTCAGTTTATATATATATATATATATATAAACACACAGATTCTTAGTTTATGTAAATATACAGTATAATTAATAATAAAAAAAAATCTATAAATACATACAAAAGACCCACTGATGGAAGTAAGGTAGAAAATGTCCTGGGGCAGACACCCCCCCAAAATGATCTACATTAATTTAAAGTGTTAATAGATGTGTGTTGTCTTTGATAAATAAATAAATAAATAAACATTTTGTATTTTAATTTTTTTATTATGCATACAATCATATTAAACACATACAAACACAAAATATACAAACATTAAATATTTACAAATACTCCATTAAACATATGAATATACTACACAAATGCTTCAAGCCGTTTGGTCCCAACTGCTGGTCTTTGGTGAATTCTGTAGGTGACCGTCGGCCCACATCTGCAGGGTCCTGTTGAAGAAACAGACGTAATGATTTAATAATTTAATGAGTGATTCTTAGAGAAAATCTAAAGACGTATTGCTACTACCGTTCCAATATGAGGGGGGAGGGGGGTTATGAACTGAAATGGTGTCCCAGATTAACTTACACATTGAAATATAATACATACAGTTTTAAATAGAGAATACATGAAACAGTAGATTTAGTGTTTTTAAAAAAGTCTAAGTAAATTTGAGAGATAGAAGGGACTAACCATCTTCAAGGTGAGCTGAGACCTGGGCTGAAGGCGGCTCTGAGTTCTCTGGTTCAGGTGTGAAGTGTTTATCTGAGGGGCTTGATGGTTCTTCCTCCACAGTTTGAGCTTCAACTGAACCTTGTTGATTTCCACACCCAGTTTGTTTTCTGTGGAGGCGGCTCAGAAAGAACAGACATAATCATGCAATGCTGGGCTTTTAAGGTTTAAGGAGTGCTTCTTACATCTATATCTTTCTATCATTTTAAAATATAATGTAATAGGATTTTGGATGGACGACCTAGACAACATAGCTTATATGAAGGTAGTGTTTAATGTTTAGAATAAATCTGAAAATAAGTCAAAACAAGAGATGGAAGGGACTTACTGATGCTTTCTTCCACCTCCGCTGCCATCTTCACTGCTCCCTCCGCTTCTGCCTCTGCTGCTCTGTGATTCTGGGTTTTGCTCCCTGTTGTGGGAAACTTTTGGTCACATGTAGGGTCCCAGAATGCACAGGCACTACTGTGGAGTTCCTGAAGGGCAGGGGTGATCCCTGGGTGGCAGAGACAGGCATGCTCTGATGTTCAGTGAGCTTCTGTTTTCTTGTGTTCATGGTCTTGGAGGGCTCTGCGGCTCCTTTCGGAGGCTCAGCGGGTGCATGCACTGCCTCTGCCGGTGGATACATGGCAAGCGCTCCTGCTCCCCGTGGGGTCCCGGCATGCACAGGGTTCCTGTCAGGTAAAGGTGCTTCCTTTGGGGATTTGGGAGCCATGGGTGGACACTGTACAGGAGAGGCTCGAAGCTTATGCTGCAGCACCTCCTTCCTAGGAGGGATTTTGAGTCTATAGGGCCTTTCGCACCGCAGGAACCTTTTCATATTACCAGAACTAATTGTGGAACTACCCACTTTTTGGCGTTTTCGCAACGCCGGAACTGGGTGTGATTTTAGTACTGGACTGCCTTTTTCGAGAACCAAATTAGCTCCTACTCCGGAGCAGGGTCTAACCAGCACAACTGGTACTACCCGTGACGTAAGTAGACATTGATTAGCCAAACGCGTACGAAATCACCCTCACCCACCATGATTTAAAACGCCGTGTAAACATACTGTAAACATTGTGTCAACTTATTTCGCAAGTATGGAGAACAGCGATAGATGGACGAACGCTGAAGTGCAGGCACTTGTAGCAAATGTAGAACTGACAGTTGTCGTTGGAGATTCGTAGTCCTCCTTTTCGTTCTTTCAATCGCTTTACGTATACGTCAACTTTCCATGTCCATTATTGTGAAACCCGTGAGACACAACAAAAACACAGCTCCGATCACAGCATCCTCCATCCTCCTGTTGTTAACATTGTTCTTCTTTGTTTCCGTTGTTGAATGCCATGCACAAATGATGTAGCTGTCGACTGGCTTACGTCACTTCCTAGTACACACTGTCAGTGCGAATGTAACCCTTTAAATGGTACTGGGAAATAGTTTGTGCAAAATCATCCCAGTACTTTAGTACTGTACATTTAGTTCTGGAACTAAATCGGTGCGAAAGGCCCTTATGCCTCTCTGGGGTCTTGTTGGGCATGGGTGCTCCCTTCTCAGAAGAGGCTCAAGCCGACACCTGCAGGAGCTCCTGCCTTAGCAGCTCAGGTATCTTGAGTCTTTGCCTCTCTGGGGTCTTGTTGGGGACAGGTGCTCCTTGAACAGAAGAGGCTTGAGGCTTCTGCTGCTGCAGGTCCTGCCTCAGTTGCTCAGGGATCTTAGGTTTTGACACCTTCAGGGCAGGCACAGCTTCTCTCTGTAGAGATTTGGTGCACATGGGTGTGTCATGAGGACACTTGTGGGCACTGATGCTACCTGTGGGGACCTAGCAGGCTCAGGTGTTCCCAGTTCAGAAGCAGCCTTTACCAGATGCTGCCTCAGATATTCAGGGATCCTGAGCTTTCCTCTTCATTGGGAGCCAGTGGTCACAGGTGATCCCTGTAGGGACCCGGCAGGCTCAGGCGCTACCTGAGGCTTCTTCTGCCTCCACTTCCTTTGCTGTTGCTTCCCCTGCTTAGTGGTTCTCAGTATTTTGTTTGAGAATGCTGAGTCCCCACACTCAGCCCTCTCAGACCCAACAAGCACATGTTCTTCCTGAGGCTTTTGGTAAGGGATCAGGCATCACAATATGGTAAGGGACGTAACTTTCTGTCACATGCTTGAGGTATTCGGCCAATCACAACGCACTGGATAGCTGGCCAATCAGAGCACACCTCGCTTTTTCAGACCGATGTGCTTTGTAAAAATCGACGTGTTTCAGAAAGGCGGGGCATAGAGGAGAAACAATAATGTACAGTATGTGGAAAATAATGTGTTTTTTAGTATTTTTTCAGTATTTTTTTACCTTAAACCGCATAAACACATTTCATTAACCAAATACACAAAATAATGTTCTTTTATATATATAAATCTAATTGCTTAAATCAGTCAATGCTTTGATCATTATTAACTTATCTGAAAATTCCCACACGGACCAACACTGTTAAGCCTGTTTATTGATCTCAATGCACAGTGCATATTTTTTCTCCAAGTTATGAAAATATTGATTAAAAATGAAGATGTCCAAAGTGTAAAGAGGATACTCACGATTACTCTCCACAAAATGTCTGATTCCTCTGCACTCATATTTATAGACTCACCGAGCATTCTAATGGAATGCAGCAAACATAATGACGCTAACAATGGACCACACCTACTGATCTCATTGGCGGAAATATGTCTTAAGACAGCACATCTGCTTTAAATATTACAATTATTACAAAAAAAAGAGATAAAATGAAACATATTAGCTAAAAAATATTAGCTAAACTAAATATAATATTCAAGCGCTTTTATGACAGCAGAGAACAGCAGCCAGCATTCTAAGTTGTCATGGCAACAATTTAGATTGCCTGCCGTTTTACAGGAGGTGCGGAGGGAAGTTTATTCGTATGGGACATCGTCAGACTTCAGTTCTCACTCATTTGTCCCGTTCGCACCAAGAACGATACTGTTGTGGAGTATTTGGCGTCCACAACAACTGACGGTAATATTCTGTTTATTGCGTGCACTGCAGTTCGAGCTAAAGCTGGGTGGATTCTGATTGGCTCTTAAAGGGGTCCTATTATGCTTTTCACTTTTTCAACTTTAGTTAGTCTGCAATGTTGCTGTTTGAGCATAAAAAAGATCTGCAAAGTTACAAAGCTCAAAGTCCACTTCAAACGGATAAATTTTATTTAACAGAAATCAATTTTCAAAAACTACAATGAAGGACTCGTTTGGACTACAACGCATATTTTCCAGGATTTGTGATATCACAAATACCGACAAATGGGACGAGACTTGGTTGAGCTGCACCAGAGAAGGCAACGAGTGTTATCAATATGTCGGAGACAGGCTAGCTTTCCCAAGGCAGACGAACTTAGAGTGGTTACAATCATCGTATGAGAGCCTGTTCTAGTACACCCCCAAAATAAAATCAAGACTTTGTAAAAGAGCATAATAGGACCCTTTAATGTTTCTTGGAAAAACAAATCGTTCTGTGCGATTCCAACGAGATCGTAGTTGTGTTGTGGATTTTGCTGAATTATTAAATTGTAGCCTAGATATTGCCTAGTTATCGGCATTAGTGTGAGCCACTAATATAAAGATATAATCATTGTATAGATCATGTGAACGAGCATTTTTTAAAATAACTTTTAAGGAGATTCACAATATAGATTATACACCAATACTCAACCCATAATCTCACACTCTGAATCACCTAATGCCTATTTTTGGGTTTATGAATCAGAGTTTGACTGTGCTCATTGCCTCCTGTTCAGTCTTGTGTAATACAGTCGTGATTTAAGCTAAAAGAAGATTGTGCAGTCGAAGATATATGGGCAGTGGATTTGCTATGACTTTTGTTTCCATCACCCTGCTTTTATGTGCATTTTGAAGTATCGCATCAGAAACGAGTGATGGAAATGCTGAATTTCGAATAAAAATGCCTTAATTCGCAAAAAAAGTTTTTACGCTTGCTCAAAAGTAGTTTTTGACTTGTGCGAAAAATTAGTTAATGCGAACAATGGGAGATGGAAATGCATTTTGCGAATAAATCCCTCCAAGCACATCAAAAAAGTAATATGCGACTTTGTATGATGGGACGGCAAAACCTGACTAACCAGGGGACCGATCTCATTCCACAGCATCTGAAATGTTGTTATGGTCATTCGGAAATGCCTGACCAAAGTCTGTCATCAAAATATTTATGTATAATTGCCTACAAGAAATGTCTTACACGACTGCGTTCCCAAACAGCAGCATCCACCTCCGAAAGCAATGACCGCATTCATTGTGTTTCGTCTGTTCGCTCCGAGGCGCAAGTAACTTATTATATAAGAAAATTATTATATTCAGTAGCTTCTCCTACTTTTCTTAGTGATTTATAGTGCCAGTTTATCAGGAAGTAACAATTTTGTTCTCTTTGACTCTGATTTGTTTGCAAATGTTTTATGCGATATTCTAATTTTGCGAATAAGTAAAATTCGCAACTTTGGATGGAAACCCAGAATAATGACTGACTTTGAACATCTGGTCTGCATAATGAATTGCAGATGTGACGCTGTACTTGGAGTACTCTATCACGGTACTCTAGTGGCCGAAAGCTGTAATGCAAAATTGTTCAAATACGTTAAAATTTGGAAGCCGCAGAATTTTAAACCAAACGACGTAAAGTGCACAGAATATGCATAGTTTACCTACGACCTCATGTCTTGTGTAATACAGTCGTGATTTAAGCTAAAAGAAGATTGTGCAGTCGAAGATATATGGGCAGTGGATTTGCTATGACTTTTGTTTCCATCACCCTGCTTTTATGTGCATTTTGAAGTATCGCATCAGAAACGAGTGATGGAAATGCTGAATTTCGAATAAAAATGCCTTAATTCGCAAAAAAAGTTTTTACGCTTGCTCAAAAGTAGTTTTTGACTTGTGCGAAAAATTAGTTAATGCGAACAATGGGAGATGGAAATGCATTTTGCGAATAAATCCCTCCAAGCACATCAAAAAAGTAATATGCGACTTTGTATGATGGGACGGCAAAACCTGACTAACCAGGGGACCGATCTCATTCCACAGCATCTGAAATGTTGTTATGGTCATTCGGAAATGCCTGACCAAAGTCTGTCATCAAAATATTTCTGTATAATTGCCTACCAGAAATGTCTTACACTACTGCGTTCCCAAACAGCAGCATCCACCTCCGAAAGCAATGACCGCATTCATTGTGTTTCGTCTGTTCGCTCCGAGGCGCAAGTAACTTATTATATAAGAAAATTATTATATTCAGTAGCTTCTCCTACTTTTCTTAGTGATTTATAGTGCCAGTTTATCAGGAAGTAACAATTTTGTTCTCTTTGACTCTGATTTGTTTGCAAATGTTTTATGCGATATTCTAATTTTGCGAATAAGTTAAATTCGCAACTTTGGATGGAAACCCAGAATAATGACTGACTTTGAACATCTGGTCTGCATAATGAATTGCAGATGTGACGCTGTACTTGGAGTACTCTATCACGGTACTCTAGTGGCCGAAAGCTGTAATGCAAAATTTTTCAAATACGTTAAAATTTGGAAGCCGCAGAATTTTAAACCAAACGACGTAAAGTGCACAGAATATGTATAGTTTACCTACGACCTCATTGTTAAAGTGTTGCTATACAAAAAGTGATGCTATATAAAAAAAAATAATAACAATAAATCTTGTTTCTTAGATCAAAAAGTGTAATAAAATAAACATACCCAAGGTGCTTCAACGTTAAACTTTATTTTTCAGAAAAATGAACCCAAAAATTTTAAAATAAAATGCAAACATTCTGAAAAATTTCTACACAACAATTTCACAGAAATTACCTTGTAATGCAGATCCCTGTATTAGGCGTAATGTATTAGTGTCCTGTCTACGTTTTGTTTTAAATAGGCAGCCAGAAAGTACATCGAACAAGGAGAAGAAATAGAAGAAAAAAACATCTCAATTTAGGCTACTCTTTTAAAAAGGTGAAGTTTTACGCATAAGTTGGACTTCATAAGTCTCGGTATTTCTGATATGAAATAAAAACATGTCAAAGTTTTATGCCAGCTTGTAAACATGGTCGTTTGTATGTTGCGGTGCTTGTAAGTTACATAATGATACATCATTTCATACACTCAAGCTGCCCGTGTCAGTGTAAAACACAGTTTTCATCAAATATATGTAGCCAAACAAAATGCCGTCAAATATCCTCGAAAATCATTTAGACTCATCTAGTTTGTAAAAATCGCATTTACAGTAATGCACTTACAATGGAAGTATATGGAGCAAGATATACCAGACTATGCAATAGCTGAAACTACAGCTATATTTAGTTTTTAAACGATTTTCGCAGAAAAATAGGCATTATTTGAGCTGTAAAGTGGTCTAAACAACACGTTATCTATGGGACTACATTTTAAGGTGGATGAATACCAACAAAGGTGGATTTTCTTTATGTAAACAGTAGTTCACTAATAGTTACGTCACGTTCGTTTACGGTATCTTTTGCGTAACTTGCCATCTTTACCGTCTTTATGTGGTTTTTACAGCACTTGAAATAATTTATTCTACCACATTTGTCTCAGGTTAACATCTAGAATGTTATATTTAGTGCCCCATATACTTCTGTTTTATGTCCTTCCTTTACTGTAAACACAATTTTTGTTCGTCTGTACAAACTGGGAAAGGAGTCAAACTTATTTTCTGTGGTAAAACATCCACTTTCGAGGGAGAAATTAACCTGGAACATTTCTATCGAAATGGAACAAACAATAGTGAAAACTTTGGACAAGTCCAGAATTCGATTAAAAAGCATTTATTTTCTTTCTAAACATGTTCTACTATTCATTCATCTCCATAAAACAATGCTATTTAGGGACTTACACAACCCAGAACAGCTAAACATCAGGACTCCTTCTTAACCCTGTATGGACTGCCATGTTAAATTTCATTAAAGAAAGGCACACAGCTTCTGAAGAACATCTTTATCCCACGGTTAAACTCTGTAGAAATGGATACTGCATCAATGGGACAGAGATTACATCTAGCCTAAAACCCAGACTAAAACAGCAGTCTGAAAGGTTTCTCTGCATCTGTGAAACTAGCCAGTAAAGACTAAACCTCTTCTGAAATCAACCGGAAACGAGGAAAGGAAGCATCTCAGACATACAGACAAATGCAAAGACGAATAATTTGAATTTCATAGCTCAGCAGGCCGTTCTTGGTCCAGTCGTGTCCAGAAGTTCAGCAGGACTTTAAGAAAGGAGTCGCCACATATCAAGTGTAAGAAGGCGTCACGTCTGAACAGGAAGTGACATTTACAGCTATATAAAAGCAGACGTCTAAGTACCAGCGCACATCTAAACCTTTAGACAATCATTTCAGCAGGTAATATCTTAAGTGCAACCATATTTATGTGACCCAAAGTGCCTGAGCTGCTAGCTTGGAGTACAATTGAAACGATTTCCATTTCCTTTAAATGTTCAGTAATCACTCAAGTTTCACTTCTGACCTAACAGACAGAGATACATACAAATACACACTCGGTGAATGAGTCTCTGTGTCTCTTTCGAGTGTTGAGTTTGGACAGCAGCTTGGCAGTGTCTCGGGTCCTCCTGTATGAGACGGGCCTCAGGAAAGGGTCCCAGAGACACAACGGTTTGGTCCTTTAAGGTCCCGTTCTCGTGCCGAGTTAGTTTGAAGTCTCTCAGCGAGGGTCGGTTTATCCTTTAGGAGTTTTACTGGACTGTGAGTTCCACATGCCTCTTTTAGAGTGATAGTAGTGAAAGAAGTTCCTCAGTCTTAAACGCTCAACCTCCAGACCGTTTTGCAAAACTCTGAAAAAGAGAGAGATTAATTTAATATTTAATGTATTTTTTTTTAATTCATTTTTAATTATTTATAAATGATTTTAATATCTAATTTAAATGATAATGTCAATAATAATAATAATATATTCAATTATTATTATTATTATTATTCAATATCATAATTTAACTAATGTTAATAATAAATTGTATTATTATGAATACTAACATTTATTATTATTATTATTATTATTATTATTATTATAACATCAAAACTAATGTCGATGTGAAAATCTGTCATTTCAATTTTCACATTTTATAGTTTTTAACAATAAAATATTTTATTATTTTTTATTCATTTTTTGACATTAACATTTATTAAAAATATTGTTATTAAATAACAACAACATCACTGTCTTGTTCACTTCAATATAATATTAATAATAATATTAATTAAAAACATATTTATTTAATATATAAAAATTATATATATATATATAATGTCACTCAAAATCTCACAATTCAGTATCATAATTTTAATAGTATTAATACAATTATATTATATATTATTATCAACAATACATCAACAACAATAATATTGTCACAGTCCGAAACTCTCAATTAAATATCATAACTGTATAAGTAATATTAATAACAAAATAATATTTAATATGATTGATGATGATGATTACTATAACATCACTGTGAACAATTTACAATCATAATTGTAATAATAATATAAATAAACTTATATCCATCTAACATATAACAACAACAACAACAATAATAATAATTATTATTATTATTATTAACGACAACAGAATAATATTTCAATATAATTTTAATGATATTATTAATGATATTTAACTTATTATTATTATTATTATTATTATTATTATTAATGATAACATCACTGTCAAATTCTCTAAATTATCATAAATAACTGAGATACTACTACTAATAGTAATAATTTTATTATTATTATTAATAATAATAATAATAATTATTAATAATAATAATAATAATAATTATTATTATTATTAAGAACAAAATAGCATTTTAATATCATAATTTTAATAATGATATTAATAATAACATGATATTTAACATATTATTATTATTAATTATTATTCATAATAATACTAACAAAAACATCACTGTCAAAGTCTCTAAATTATAAATAACTAATACCATTATAATAATAATTCCTGATACTACTACTACTACTAATGTCTTAAATTGTATTGCAAAAATGAATGAATACTATAAAATAAACTTGTTTCCTGTAAAGCGCTTCTACCTGTCCAGTAGCTCCCAGTCTTCTCCTCCCCAGCGGTCCTTAAACTCCTCCGTGTTCATCCCACCAATCTTGTCAAAATCGGACTTGTAGATCCCAAACAGGCCGAAGCCGTTCACCTCCCAGTAACCTGCAGACACAGAGCCGTGGGTTTGATGAAGTCCAGTGTGACAGCGGCTGTGTTTGAGCGTGTGTGAGCTGCGTCGTACCGTCAGGCTCCTGCGGTGAGCTGCCGCAGCCCAGTCTCATGACTATCGGAGCGAAGGCCAGTTTGCCCTCCACACAGTGCTTCCTGATGTTCTCCAGGATGTTCAGAGGGAAATGAATGTGCAGGTCACACAGAAACACGATGCTGTGACTGTCCTGCAAACACACATCAGCAAAACATCAGCCCACACTGCAACAGTACTGAACTACACGACTGATTAAACACATCCTGCTCGTCAGCTTTGTTACATTATAGCAAAAGCCACATTTTACACTCATTAACACGAGGAGGATTCCTAGAAACGGTTGTCTCTGCAAACAATGAATCACTGATAATCACACTCGTGTTGAGCTAACAGGTTTAATCGCTGCATGGGGAACTATGACATGATGCTGGAATTAAGTGTGCGTTAACAACTAATTTAAAATAACATGTACGTGCTTTTCAGACTCATTTTTGATTTTATGAAAGATGCATCTTTTGCCAATTGATTGCAAATCCATGTTAAAAAAAAACTGAATCTTGGTAGTACTAAAGCTACATTTGTTTATTTTCCAAACACTTGATAACACTGATAAATGTCTTTATATACTGTACATAAAAAAATTATTTCACACTTTATCCAAAGCATTTTACATCAGTACATAATATGATTTCTGTGAATCGAACCCATGACCTTGGCATTCCTAGATCCACCAGTTGAGCAACAGGAACAATTTGTGTGCCGTTATGCACTTTACCACAGATATGAAACATTACTGAGAATGTCTGAACATCTACAATGTGTTATTTTGGAATTATAATAAATCCGATTTGAAATCAGATCATCTGAAAGCTGTGAGTGTATGATTACCTCTATGGTGTCCACACCGATCTGTAACCCAGCAGAACGTTCAAAGTTTCCTTCTCTCCTCAGATACTCATATCTGTGTACACAAGAGTCCAGAAAAATAGAAATACAACAGTAATATGCCTCTGTTTTATATGCTAAATACACAGATATCCATCTGAGTATATAATTAGCTCTATTAACTATAAATAGTCTATTAATATATATTACATATTTAAAAAATATATATATATTTTTTATTAATCAATATATAACAATCTTATAATAAATATATAAACAAACACACACACACACACGTTAGGTTTCTGTGAATTGTGGGCACCTTCCATAGACTTCTATTACTTTTATACTGACCAAATGATATTTTCTATCCCCTAACCCTAAACCTACCCCTTACAGAAAACCTGTTTGCATTGTTACACTTTCAGATAAACATCATTTACTATTTTTAATCATTTAATCACCACATCACACACACACACACACATATATATAACTGTAACAGAATATGTAATATACTAAATATATGTATATTAATTTTACATATTTAAATATATGTGTATGTTTATGTAAAAGGAAAGTAGGCGCATAATGTTTCCATTAGACATTTTTATATTTATAAACATTCACATATAACAATTACTCTAAATTATAAATTACTCTAATGTATATTACTCTAAAACGTAATAGATTAATATACATCAGCATATTAGATAGCAGAATATCTCATATACAAATGTATTTTAATTTAACATTTAAATGTTTATGCTGAATATGTATGTTTATATGGAGGGGAAGTTGGCATAATGTAATTAGTTTTTTTTTTTTTTTCATATTTATACGTTTTTTCCTGTTTTTAACAACAACAACAAAAAAAACGGTATCTTGGGTCGAGAACTTTTTAAAGCACCTCAACACTAGTTCATTTTAAATACTGCTCCAGTGAGTCATAAAAAAAGTATATATATATATACACAGTAGTAACAAGTATCGCGAGTTATGTAATCATTACTTTTTTAAAGTAACTAGTAAATCCAGAAGGAAATATGTGAGTTACTTTTTCAAATAAGTAACTCCAGTTACTTTGTTTCCATGTATTGACTGACAGCTCTGATGTTGCCATGTTTAGAGAAATCAGGAGTAAGTGCAACTGTATATATATATATATATATATATATATATATATATATATATATATATATATATATATATATATATATATATATATATATATATTAGGGCTGTCATCGTCATCGTGTTAATGCATGCAATTAATTTTACAATCCTTAACACGTTAAAATAATTTAACGCAATTAACGCAAATTTACTGAAGCACAATTTCTATTCTTACCCTTTAACCCAATTTTGCTTCTCTGCTTGCAATCAGATCATTTTAAGCCGCTAAACTCCGGGAAAGTTTTCAAAGCACAATTTCTATTCTAAGCCTTTAACCCAATTTTGCTTCTCTGCCTGCGATCAGATCATTTTAAGCTGGTAAACTCCGGGAAAGTTTTCAGTCCAATGATCCAGTAAACTAATGCATTCAAACAATCCGTCCAAAACAGCGCTAATATAAAGGAAACCAGGCTGATTACATCAGAGATTTCAGAGAGAACAGAGACTCGCGTTGCGTTTTAAGTGAATTATTCATTCCAGTGTTTCGCTTTAAAACACGAGCTCGGTCTTATTCTGTGATTGTCTCTGAAGAGCGCGAACCCTCACATGTCTCGCGCTTGTGTGAAGGTATTCTTCAAAATGAATAAAAACAGTCAAATGCAAACTCAGAATACAAATCTGCAATAGTTAAATATCTTAAATAATACAAATATCATTTATGTATTTAATTCCATTTTATTAACCAATGTCTTTGCTACTGACCTTCGATGATCCAGTTCAACCATACTTTTGTTTTTGTTATTGCTGAATAGTGTTCAACTTTCTTCTGCGTCATATTCTTTTGCAATTTGTTTGAGCTGTGCCCTCTACTGTACAGACATGAATTTACATTTCCTTCAGCCTGAGGTGTATTCATTTCACTTTTGTTGTGAAAGGGCTTTTAGATTTGTAATAGAGGAACTTTTTATATGTGGCCCTGGTCCACAAAACAAGTCATAAGAGTCCATTTTTCAAAATTGAGATTTGTACATCATCTTAAAGCTGAATAAATAAGCTTTCCATTGATGTATGGTTTGTTAGGATAGGATAATATTTGGTCGAGATACAACTATTTGAAAATCTGGAATCTGAGGGTGCAAAAAAATCTAAATATTAAGAAAATCGCCTTTAAAGTTGTCCAAATGAAGTTCTTAGCAATGCATATTACTAATCAAATTAATTTTTTAATATATTTACGGTAGGCAATTTACAAAATATCTTCATGGAACATGCTCTTTACTTAATGTCCTAATGATTTTTAATGAAATCAATAAACATTAATTTACATTTCCTTCAGCCTGAGGTGTATTCATTTCACTTTTGTTGTGAAAGGGCTTTTACATTTCCGTACATTCACGTTGTTTCCACACAATTCATATATTTACGGTAGGCAATTTACAAAATATCTTCATGGAACATGCTCTTTACTTAATGTCCTAATGATTTTTAATGAAATCAATAATTTTGACCCATACAATGTATTTTTGGCTAACGCATTACTTTCCATAAAAAGTAACTAAGTAACGTGATTAGT
>NW_015506022.1:709016-784670 GCF_001515645.1 Sinocyclocheilus grahami
ATATGTGCTTATATGGGCTCCTTATATCATTTGGTTCTTTGGTGTCCTTTTGGAGTTTCTAAGTGTCCTTTCTTGGAAAGACATTAAATTTATCTTGAAAAAAGCTTGCAGAAAATATAGATTTTTGACAATCACCCTTCAATCTTTTGGTTTACTTTGCTGGATATAGCAAATGATGACAAAATAAACATTTGAAACAAGATAAATGGTCTATGCTTCATTTCATGAAGTGTGTGATTAATCGCGATTAATCTTAGAAAAAGGATGTGATTAATCAGATGAAAAATTTTAATTGATTGACAGCCCTAATATACTGTATATATATATATTACATTTAGTCTCTCAATTAAATTGCTATTTAAAATAGTTTTTGAAGAAGTTTAGCACATCAGAGCGCAAGATATCAACTACCTACATTTGCAAGTTTCTATATAATGAATATAATAACAAAGTGGCATGTAAGCATGTGTTGGCGTACCGTGGAACGGAGCTTTCTCTGAGAGCCTGCTCCACGTCCATGTCTTCACTCTGGAAGTCCACGATGATGATGTTGAAATTGTTGTCCTTGGTCTCACGGTGCAGGAACTCCATGTCTGAAATGAACTGCTGAACCCAACGCGCCTGATTCTTCACTGTAGGGAACAAATCAACAAATACATTATAATAATACCACATAATATTCATCCGTGAGCTACATCAAAACAAAGATTTGCCTTTTTATCTGCATAGCAGAAAACGTACTTGGGCATAACTTGCAAAAAACTTGCAACTTGAACTTGTATTTATATGATATAGTCTTGTTTTTATATTTTAGACAAAGCAAAAATATATGATTCTGCTGTTCTATAAATGTAATTTATTTTAAACATTTAATTTATAGTCCCAAGGTACTGACAGCTTCATTTCGGTTTATAAACATTATTACATCTGTGGACATTTTTTCCCAGTTGGCCTATTAAGCCAAATGTATTTTGTTTTATAGAATTGTGTTAATGACATGATAAACTTGTGTAAATTACTGTTATTGTGATGTATTTATCAGCTGCTTGGACTCTCATTCTGGTGGCACCCATTCAATGCAGAGCATCCATTGGTGAGCAAGTGATTTAATGCTAAATTTGTCCAAATCTGATAAAGAAACAAACTCATCTACATCTTGGATAGCCTGAGGGTGAGGACATATTCAGCAAAATTTAAATTTTTGGGTGAACTAGTCCTTTAATACAGTTCTATTAAACCAACCTTTTTTCTTCTTCTACGAGTGAGTGTTATGTAAACTGGTTGCCTGTAGTTTGAGTTTCTGCTAAACAAATCCAAACTGCAATGTATTGTACTGTTAAGGCTAGTTGTAACAGATTCCACATACACGAATGGAATTTCTGATCAGACAAGGGACATTTTTTCATCACATATCTGCCAATCAAAATTAACCCACCATGTAAAACCTTTCAAATTCACTGCTACACAAAAATAAATTGAAAAAAAGTGAGAAACAACCATGAAAAACAAACCAGGTCCACACCTTGATTTGAAAGTAATGTTTAGTAAAGTTACAAGCAGATGAGTTTGAATAAGGTTAGAGCCAGGGTTGCCAGGTTTTCACAACAAAACTCACCCAATTGCTACTCAAAACTAGCCCAATTGTGTTTCAAGGGGGGTCCCCCAGTAAAAATCGCATTCCAGAGGGTAAAATATACGTTTTTTGGCAGGATTTCCCTGGTAAAATTCACATTTTAGGGGCTAAATATCACATTATCTGGGTTGCTTCAACCCGCGGACATGAAAAACAACCCGCAGCAACAGTGTTAAAGTAGCCCAATTCTGCGGGAAAACCGCAGACTTGGCAACATTGGTTAGAGCTAAACTGTGCAGGAAAGTGGACCATCTGGGTACATAGTTTCACAAAAATAGATAGATATTTATTACCTACCTGGTACCACAAAATGCACCATGACATTCTTTTTCCACTGCAGCATCACTGGCTGGCACAGCAGGGGTTTGGCATACACTGTGCCCCACTGCAGGGTGCCGTGGGCCCCGCGGGTAGGTGTGCGGGAGGGTGGAGCAAGTGGGCTGGCGACAGGGGAAGAGAGGGATGATGCTGTGACCCCTTCCATATTCTCCAGACTGTCTTCTACCCGGCTACGGTGCAACAGCATGTAGATGTACTCGGATAGACGGACCACTTTACGACCTCTCTCCATTAGCTCCAGCTCTATTAGGTAGCGGTTACCACGTGCAGAGTCACGCCGCTTTTCTACATTTATAATGCGGAGGAGAGTGTAAATCCTGAGAAAGAGGGAGGAAAAAAAAAGATTACATGGTGAAGTGAGTGGTTGTGCGATTACTTGAAAATGCACACCAGTGCAATTTTAAATGTATATGAATGGTAAGGTGCCCATTTTCAACAATAATTACAGTAATTCTCTTTATTGTTAAAAAGCTGTGCAGTTGAAGAGAGGAAAAAGAAACTGAAAACAAATATTTTACACATTAAATTATTTTAAATTTTTTCAGAATTATTTTCAGCAGAACAACAACAAAAAAGAAATGTGTATAAATTTAGTTATAATAGTAATATAAATAAAAATACATAAAATGTAAGGTGTCCACTTTCCAGTAATTATAAGTAATTATCTGTATCGCTAACTAGACAGACAGGAAAAAGAAACCTCAAAAGGAATGTAACAATGAATTTAAAAAAAAGATGCCAAAACACAAACACTGTGTGAAAACCGATATTTACAGATATATTGTGAATTAAATGTGTAAGTCTCTATATTGCCAAATGGCTGTAGAGTTACACTGCGGAAAAATAATTTTAAATATAAATATTGATATAAATACAAATATATAAAGTGTAAATACTGATTTTTACCGATATATCGGAAACGAAAATATTGGTTTCTATATCAGCCTCACCCTCCATTAAGTTCGTTGAGTTTCTCCATGTACTGTGCAAGAACGTCCACCACTTCGCTCTCAGATAGCTGCAGGTTTCCAGATACGTTGCACCGAAGATCATTCCAGTCAGAGCGCAATGTCTCAAAGTCCATGCTATTAACGGAAAACGTCCTCTGCCAATTAATGGCCTCCTCCGCCCACCCGGGACGAGGCTCCACATCCTCATAGCTATACTCCGAAAGGCCTCCTTCCTCCTCTGGTTCTGGGTCCGTGTCCGGCCGCTGCTGTTGAGACTCTGTAATCTCAGAGGTGTGCAAGTAGGAAGTGACACGGAGAGGCTCAGTCGGAAGCACGTTCTCAGAGGAGTTAGCGGACGGAGGGGTGGGCACACGAGGTGGTCGAGCGGTTGTGATGGGCCTCAAGGGATGCTGGTGTTTTTCCCAGACTCCTCGTATCCTTCTCTCAAAGCGGCTTGGGATTGCTGCTCTGTTTGGGGGCATGGGATTTTCAGCTGGCTTGCTGAAGTTGGGGCTCGCTGGAAAGACCTTGTTCTCTTGCAGAGGAGACCGTGCAAATAACTGGGATGCACGCAGAGCTCCTTTGCTGAGCTTTGGTTTAGCACTGAGGTTCACCAGCTTTGTGGTTTTGCCATTCTGGTACAGGAAAACGCCAGGGAAGACCTCTCTGGGTTGGCGTGAAACGAGACTTTGCTTCTCCTTAGCAGGGCGAGGTCTTGTGACGTAGATTTTGTTGTCCTCCTTCTTGCGTTCCTTGTTGGTGTGGCTGGTTCCAGGATTGTGGCTGTTGTCATGAGCGTGGTTGTTACCTGGGGAAGGAACAGTGTGGGCAGGACTGCTGAGAATTTGCTTGCCTCGACTGTTGAGGGCCACCAATGAGGATTTTGGCGGGAAAAGCAAAGCTGATCTACTTATTTTCGGTGAACGATCTTCTGACCAACCCTCTCTGAGGTCCCGGCGGTCTCTTTGAACCCAAGTGAGAGAACGACCTCGCACCACACTCTCACTTTTTGGTAACCCTACCTTAGCCTGATGGTCCAGATTGTCTTGGTCCGTCTCTTGAGGTTGAGACCCAACCACCTGCCTTGCTCTCGTGAAAAAGCGCCTTTGCTCTCTACTAAAAGTTGGGTTGTCCGGCTCTACCTCTTTTTTCTCCAGCATTGTGGGAACAGGTTTATCAGAGGGGCTTGAGGTGTGATTTGATTGGCTAGGTTGGACAGTCTTCTTTGCTGACTGGGTGCCAACAACTTGTGCTTCATCCTCAGGATCCGCCCCCTCTTCTTCTTCAAGAAAATCTAAAGCAGAACACCAAAAACAAACACTATGAGTGTAACTCCACCACTGTCGAGCAAGATAAATTTCAGACTCGTCTGACAATAAAGTGTTATATCATATCATCATCATATCATATCATATCACTTGATGCCAAGCTCACAAAGAGAACTTGAAAAATAATTATTGGATATTTGCAACTTTTAGGCCTATTCATATCAAGACTTTAAAGCTGTAGTATGAAACTTCTACAAGTGGCACCTAGTGGAATTGCAATATGTTTGAGTGACCCTGCAATAGGCGTTGTGAAATATACCTTACCTGCAAACTTGTTGCCTTTTGGCAAAACACACCGTTCTGACACTGAAATAGGCCATTTACGTGATTTGTACAAATCTGAGGAATTAAAAAAAATATGGGGCCATGTCCACACGTACAAAGATATTTTTATAAACTGATTTTTTCCTTCTTCCGTTTTAAAAAACAATCTCTGTCCATATGAAAACGCAAACGCATGCTATGAAACACTGTCAAGAGCATGCCAAACCAACAGGTGGCGATATAATCTCAACCGTAAAGCCATGTTGGCCAATCAGAAGCCTGAAAACGTAGGCGGAGATAACAGCGCAGGCTCCGACATCACAAGCCAAAAACAAGCCAAAAACTCCGGTTTCGCTGTCTACACGTTAACACTGCAACCAGAGTTTTCGAAAATCTTCACCCTGGCAGGAGTTTTCAAAAATGTTCAGTTTCAGTGACCTGGTGCTGCGTTTGCGAGTGGACGAACGGCCAAACCGTGTAGAAAAAGCTGTGGTTTTAAAAAGAACCGCGTTCGTGTGGACAGGGCCTGGGTATATGAATACATATCTGACAGGAACTGACAGTCTTCTGAAAAGTTTTTATGGCATTTTCTTTTCATCTTAACTCTGGGTTACGTTTAATGGAATCGTGTTTATAAGTGCAATGCTGCTTTGTGTACAAGGTAAATATCTTAGCTATTGTATTTCTGCTTTCCGTAAGCGCCACCTACTGGAGAGTGAATTTGTATTTTTATTCAGCCGGTATATCTTCCGTTCCTGTTCAGACTTGTTGTTTTTATCAAAGCTTGCACTATTTGAACTGTAAAGTTGTTTAAATCATAGTTTTTACAGTTATTTTATAGGATGTTACCAGGATTTTATAGTTTAGAATGTTGATACCTAAACAATGTGTAGTTTGTCTTATGAAAACACCTTTCATCAGTAATTTTCATGTTGTTGTCGATGTAACCAGGCCTTAACCTTTTGAAAATAAACACAACTCCAGCAATTCATTTCTTTTCTGGCTCAAACCCAAGGCCATTATCTCCTGATGAATATATCTGCCATGTTCTAATAAAGAAGCTTGTGACGGAACGATGCACTAATAAAGTGTTATTCCTCTTCTGGATCACTGATCACACGCAGGAAAACTCACCATCAGGATTAGGGAAGAAGAATGGCCTGTCATCTTCCTCCTCATCCATCTTCATGTATTTATAGAAGCCAAACCTGTTAGAGACAGAGATGGAGAGAAAAAGATCAAGTCCATGAAAGACAGAAATACAGAGTTTTAGAGAACTGTATTTATTCATCTCTCTTTCAGTGATCATAACGATTCAGAGTACCATTTAATTTCAAGAAATCTTCTGAGTTGAAGAAAAAAAAAAATACTTTCTTGATAAATGTCCCTGGACTTACTGTACACATTATATTTCATAATATATTTCAATATATTTATTGCCATTATAATCTATATACAAGCTTACTTCTCCAAATAGATGGGTGACTCTCTATAGAAGCACTTGTTTTCTCTTTCCATGTGGGTGAGGCGGGTGAAGTCATTGGGATAGACAAAAGAAAGATAGACCTGCAGGCAAAATACCAGACATGACAACCCCAAAAATTCACTTGAAATGTCAGTAGCTCACTACTGATCAGTAGAATATGTATGTGAATACTAGATAAAAGCCTATTGTCTAGCATATACTGTACTGCATGCTGCCTACAAATCTTTTGAAAAATAATGTGAAAGTATGCAACAATAAACATCTGAATAATTCTTGCTTTTTATTTAGGCAAGTGGTATAGAGTTTTCATCTCAGGAAACTGACTTTGTGTATTCAAATTACATATAATAAGTCAAAAAATGATATTGCTTGCAGGTAATGTCAAGCACATTGGATTGTAGGATATAGAACAAATGTAGCATTGTGAAGTCTGATTTGTCAAAACAAATGTTTGTTTCTTCATTTGATGCAGAAAATGAAATGTTATTTTCAGCGATAAACAAAATACAAAATCTATAATATAATGATGATAATTGATAATATTTTGTGTAAATGTACCTGTTTATTATTGCTCTCACCTTAATCTTGTTTTTGTGCTTTTGATTTGCAATTACTTTTGTAAGCCAAAAGGGGGCAGTAATCACACAGGAAGTTTTAGTACACCGCAGCAGCAAGTCAATACGTCAACAGGTGAAAGTGCATTGTTACTCAAAAGGCATTTTCTGTTGTATTATTTGGCAAAATGTGTGCAGAAATATATGTTTGTTTGACTTACAAACTGTAGGCCTTGATAGCGAGCGATAGGGAAGTCTTTGACCACATATGTTGGCGAGTACAGACAGGCGGGCAACACATTTTCAAGATGAGAGGGGTCAATCATTGGAACTATGGAGAGTATTGTGAGAAAGACAGTTTAATATTTAATAAGTTTAATATTACCAGAGGCAGATTATCAAATTCTCCTGCCAAACATTATTTGTCATTACGGAACACAAAATGAGGAAAAACAATTGCAGTGGATCCAATAGCAACAGAGAGACAGAAGAATCAAATAAAAAGGGACCTGAACAGACAGATAGAGGCTTACTGTTGAAGAAGGTGTCGCGGGGGTCCGGTTGCAGCATATCGGCGCCGTGTTGGCTGCGGGTGTGGGTCTCTGCTGGGACAGGCCCGTGGCTGGCCAGTGTCTGAGGAATGTGATCCACATGGTTCATCTTCAAACTGCTCTCATCTTTCACAAAGAAAGAAGGGAGAATTATTAATGGAGATGGGAAGCCATTGTTTGTGAACAGGCATTACACAGTAGGACTTTAAAAGGCAACATGAAGCAGAATTTACATACTGAAATAGGGGACCAAGTTATATCTAGAAATCAGAATATCATAAAGAATCAGGGAAGGGCTTTTTGACTTGGGCCAGTAAACAATTTCCTAGAACACCCTGGCAACTGTTTAGCAACACCCAAGAACACCCTATTGAATTCCGAACAATGCTTTAGCAACCACCTAAAACACCATAGAGACCCCTCATAACTAGTGTTGTCAAAAGTACTGACTTCGGTACCAGGCGGTTTTAAAAACATCCATTTCCCGCTAATATTTGAGCGCCGTTGAGCCGATTCTTAAACACTGCTGACTGGCCAATGTGTTCACGGCACGCACTCAACAGATATGACTATGATAATCAGCAGTGTTTAACAATTGGCTCAGCAGCACTCAAATGTTAGTGGGAAATGGACGTTTTTAAAATTTCACAACACCAATTTTATTTTTTCAATTTTGACAACATTACTCATAACACCCCAGCAACACCATAAAACACCCAGAACACACTGGTAAGTGCCTAGAAACACTTGAATGCTGGAGGAAAACATTAAAAACCATCTAACAACACCTCAAATTCTTAGCTACCCTCAGAAATCCACAGCAAGTGGCTAAAAATGCCATAGAAACCTCCCAGAACACCCACTCAACAGCAACTGCATTACAACAACCTAAAAACCCATAACACCCTCGCAACTAACCCTATGATTAGCACACCCCCCCCCCCCCCCCCCCCCCCAAAAAAAACCTGACATGCCATAGTAACTACCCAGAGCACATTATGAACCACCCATAACACCCTATTAACCACCTAACGCCATAACCACCCAGAAGACCCTGTTAAGTGCCTAGCAGCACTCTGATACATAGCAACCCCCAGAAAACTAGAAGCTGTATAACAGTGTCATAGGAACCACCAAGAACACCACATAAACCATCTAACTACATCCTAACTGCTTAGTTGCCCCCAGAAAACCACAGCAAGTGCCTAATGATGCCCTAGAAACCACCTAGTGCACATATTAAAAATCTCCCAACAGTAACTTCAACAACCCAGAACACCCTAGAAACTACCCACAATGCCCTAGTAACAACCTAACACCTTACAACTGAGGGACTCATATGCAACTATTACAGAAGGTTCAAACGCTCATTGATGCTCCAGAAGGAAAAACCATGCATGAAGATCAGGGTAAATTTAACTTATTTTGTATTCTGGTAAACATGCAACTATCTTCTGTAGCCTCTGAAAGGCAGTACTAAATGAAAAAATATGATATTTAGGCAAAATAAGAAAAATGTACACATCTCCATTCTGTTCAAAAGTTTTCATTTCAACCGCGGCTCGTAATGCATGGTTTTTCCTTCTGGAGCATCTGTGAGCGTTTGAACCTTCTACAATAGTTGCATATGAGTCCCTCAGTTGTCTTCATTGTGAAAAGATGGATCTCAAAATCACACAGTCATTGTTGGAAAGGGTCAAATACACAAAAATGCTGGAAAACCAAAGACCTGACCTTTGTGGGACCTGAAGGATTTTTCTGAAGAACAGCAGGCAGTTTAACTGTTCAGGACAAACAAGGGACTCATGAACAACTATCAATAAATAAAAAACAAAAAAACAACAACAACAGATCTGTGGATCATTCAGGTAACAACACAGTATTAAGAATCATACTGTAATATACATTGTATGTGAAATATCTTATTCAGGTCAGCACTAAATAATTAATAATATTCATTTTGTATGATCCCTCTTATTATGGTAAAATAATGAACATTTTGCAGATTATGAAAGGGGGATGTAAACTTTTGACCTCAACTGTAGTGTACATTAACAATCGCCCAACAGCAACTTCAACAACCCAGAACACCCAAGAAACCACCCATAATGCCCTACCAAACACCTAACAACATAATAAACACCCTGACACTTGCCTATCAATTCCCAGAAAACTCTATCAACCTCCTAAAAATGGCCTAGCAAACACCAATAGTAACCATCTAACAACACCCTAGTAACTTCTTAGCTAGCCCCCAAAAAACATAGTAACTGCATTACAACAACATGGAAAGATCTAGATCTGTGATGCCATAGCAACCACCCATAACTCCCTAGCAACATTCTGACAACACCCTAGCAGTCACTCAAGATACACTGGCAACTGCCTATCAACACCCACAGCAGCCACCCAGAACACCCGAACAATCATTTAGCAATGTCCAAGCAACCACCCATAACACTCTAGCAACAACTTACCACCACCCTAGCAACTGCCTAACCATGCCCTAGTAAACACCCAGAACCCACTTGCAACTGCTTATCAACATCCTAGCGCCCTTGGAGAACACCCTAACAATCACCTTGGCAACCATTCAGGACTCCTTTGACAGATTTGCCTATGCCTATGTGCAGACTGTCTGTCTGTTTAAGCTCAAGGTCAGTGCCTTGCTAATATGTGGGTCACTCCACATCAGATACACCAGAATGTCTGGGTGACAATTGAAGATGCCACCCTTCAAACGACGAGGACCACCAGAGCCCCTCCACGCAGATGAGACAGGCTTTGATGTGTGCTTGAAACCCAAGAGAGAGCAGAGGTGGCTGTTGTCACACTCTGCACTTTAATGTGTGTGAGACGAACACTGTGAAGTGCTTAAGCTCTGTGTTGCGTTCAAAGGGAGTTCACATACTAGCAGCTCAACTCAAACAAGAACCAAAATGAAAGGGAACACACTCAAGTATTTAACATTGCAATACCACTAACGTACTAAACAAGAACTTTCCATTCAGGCCCTGGGCTATTTTAGCACACCACAGCAGAACGAGGTGTTCAAAATATAAATTTCTCACACATGCAAATGTGGCACTGACAATAACCAGTGGTGGCATGCTGTATTTTGCGGGATGATATAATTGTTCTTTTTCATGCATCAAAACGTCTCCTGGGTCTTACACCTACAACCCTTTGGTTATCAGCCCCAGTCTACCTCCTAATCATATCAAACCCTGCTGTCATTGCGAATGGGATTCTTCATTATGTTGCATATAATAAGCCTTGTACAATGTACAATACAATCACAATTCTGAAGGGTATTCATTTCATAGTATTTGACACTTGATGCAAGAAAGTCCTTGTCAGAACTCAATTTTTCACACAAGGCATTCAAGCATAACTCTGACTCTTTTAGGAGGACTGATGGCTTTTACCAGTCGTGTTGCCTAGAGACACATTCACCACAACCCTTTGCTTCCAACAGCGGTGTCTCTGAAGAACTAAATGTGTAAAAATAAAGGAACTGTTACATTAAAAGTTTATAGGAAGTTTTAACATTGAAGAGAAAATGTTATTGCTCAGATGGTGCCTTTTATAGCTCACAAGCTTTCTTTTAAGCATCCTTTCTTTCTTTTAAAATTCCAAAGCATAAATAAAAAGTGACACTAATGAGACTATTGTGTTTTAAGTTTAGAGTATTGTGGCTAGCATAGCTCAGATACATTTGCCTTAAATTATTTTATGATAAATTAGATCATATTGAACTGGCCATCCATCCGTTTCCATTCCTTTGGTCTGAGATACTGGAATAGGCTCCAGCTTCACTGCGACCTTACAGTGGAGATCAAAATTAGAGAACAATATTGTTAATCTTCATCACTCAAAATTTGAAGTAATATTTTTTTTGTTTGACAAAATAGCCAAGCCATTTCAACAAAAACCTTTATTTTGTGGAAAACAGTTATCAAAATGACAGAACAGTAACCACTGTAGCACAAAAGAAGAATACAACTAAAATCTTGGGGAGTTTTTAATTAGTAGGAACTGTAGAGGCCCTTGCTTTAAATGACTTCAGCACATCTGCGGCCTCAGGTCATCACTAGTCTCTCACACTGCGCCGGTGGGATCTTGGTCCATTCTTCTTCCAGTCTCTTCCATAGTTTGGTAGCTGTAGTGGGTTTCTTAGGTATAACTTTGTTGCCAAGGATTTTCCAGAGATTTTCAGATCAGGTTTAGATCAGGACTCTGAGCAAGCCATTTCATTATTTCAGTATTTTCAGCTTCAAGGAACTGCTTTACCTGTTTTGCAGTGTGGTGGGGGCATTGTCTTGCATGAAAATTGCAGGAGGAGCTGAAGGAGGTTCTGATAAATATTTGCATTCCCCCTGCCATGTAGCTGTATAAAAGTCAGAACTCCTGCTGCAGAAAACATCCCCCAAACCATGACACTTCCTCCTCCACTTTTCACTTTATGCACTTAGGGTTCAGTTTTTACTCAGTTTTATGTCAAACAAAATGTTGCCCTTCAGACCCAAATAAATTGAACTTGCTCTCATCACTAAAGTGAACTTTGGACCAGTTCTCATCTCTCCACACGACATGCTCCTCAGCAAAGGTGAGTCTAGCCTTTTGATTCTTTGTGCTGATAAGAGGCTTGGTCAATGCAGAGTGGGCTTTCAAATTCTCTTAAACTTAGCAATTCCAGCTGCAGTGCTGAACCGATTCCCCATTGAGTGTCTCAACATTATCCTGTCTTCTCATGCATTTGTCTTACGTGGACAACCAGCCATTTTGGGGGACTTGAATGAATTAGTGTCTCTCTAAACCTGCAATATTTGAGAAATCACAGATTTGGAATGACCAACTTCTATTGCAATGGCTGAAAGGGTCATCCCTTTGGCCTTCATGTGGACAACCTCCTGTCGCAGAGTTTCAGTCACCTCAGAGCAGCCTGCCATCTAACAATCCCAGTGGAAATGGGAGGAATGCTGCCAGTTAAAAAGGGTTTGTAATATAATTAAGAAAATTAGCACTAGGTGCCAGATTAACGTCAATAACTTATATCTGTATCCGTGTTCTCTAATTTTGATCAGAGTTCTTTTTCAAATATCTCATTTAAGTGTTTTATACTGAGCTTCAGAATACAATAAATTTATGAAATATGCTTAAAAACTGCCCTTCTTCTCCTGTTGGGATCACTTCAAATAGGACTAAGCAGTAACCTTTAAAATGGAGGAAATTATAGGTTGTTCTCTAATTTTGATCACCACCGTATATAGGACAAATGGTTTGGAGCAGTGGTTCCCAACCACGTTTCTGGAGTTCTGCCCAGCACTGCACATTTTGCATGTATCCTTCCTGATTCAACTCATCAGCTCATTAGCAGAAACTCCAAGACCTGAAATAGGTGTGTCAGATAAATAAGACATGCAAAAATGTGCAGATTTGGGGTACTGAAGGAAAGTAGTTGGGAACCACTGGTTTGGAGAATGGATGAATAGTCCATACTGAGCTCTCTGACTTTTGATTGTAGACATTGGCAAATCTGAGCAAAGTTTGAGACATTGGGGAGATGTCTTGGGAAATTCAAGAATAGATGTTTGATTATTCAGGTCTTTTTTCTCAGGAGAACACTTAAAAGCAATATACTTCTACTTTGCTGCCTAGTTAATGTCATTGCTTTCTAGAAGAACCAATTTAAATTGTATGGAGATTTCATTTGTGATTCTTCTTTTCAAACTGAATGTAAACTCTATGAGGCCAGGGTGTGTGTGCTGTGAAATGCTTGAAAACAGATACGCTCCATTGTGTTACAAGATGGCATTTGTACTGAAGACACTTCCAAAAGGCTATCCGTGAAGGTCAGCATAATCACTATGGCAACAGTATGCAAGCTATGGATGTTATCACTCCATGCTTGATCTCCCTTTGAGAGCACGCAAGATCCAACATACTCTTTATAACCTTGTTGTTTTTCCCGTGTCCTTTCTCTCTTTATGTCACAACAGCTCTAAGCACATTTTCAATTTTGCTTCACCTCAGGGCACTGGCACCAAAAAGTGTTGAAAGCAAATTATGTCCACTAAACTCATCAATTTTGTAGCAAACTCTGTAGGACGCTATTAAAAGGCTTTGTGCATACAACTTTAGGGCACGGAAAACAACTTTAAAGTGTAATGCGGCTAATACATCTAGTCATTTCAAGCCCGATGGGACACACTGTATCAATCCCTGCACAAAGACCAGCGATTGGAAACAGCCTCCGGCAGAAGGAGTCACTGTCATCAATCTCAATGATCCTGAAAAAGCCACTTTCTTCCTTCTTGACAACTCTCAGAGGCACGGCTTGTTTCATAAACAGTTCACACCGAAACATCTCAAGCACCTCGGAGAATAACATAAAAAACTAAAGTTCAAACTATCACGTCATCAAGCCATTCAAACCATGATGGCATGGCGGCAGTACGATGGCTAGTCAGTGCTGGTTAGTTTTGAAATTGGTGGAGTTTGTAAGGGAGGAAGGGTTACCTGTGTACAAGGAGATGTAGGCAGAATCGATGACCTCATACTTGAGTCCTGGCAGGAAAGGGCGCCACTGTAATGGAGACAAAGAGAGACATTTAGAGAGAAACTAGTCTCAAGCCTCATACGGCATGGCCACGGTTGGCCAACAGACCATCCTTAGACTGCATGAAGCATATTGCACAGAAACTAGCAAGATTCGGCTGAAATCGACAGTTCTAGCAATTTCTAGGAATCAGGGCACATAGGTTTTCATCAGTCCACCAGAAAGAAGTGTTGTGTTTGGGTACCAATTGAACGCAACAAGTGCTTTTGAGAAAAAATCAGTTGTAGGATTTGATGAAGTTGATGAGGTTCATGCTATTAAATCATTTGAAAGACACTCTAGAATTTTGTAGGAGATGCTTGAGACAGTACTTTTTCACCTTTTGCTTAAAGGGATAGTTCACCCAAAAATGAACATTCTGTCATTAATTACTCACCGTCATGTCATTCTAAACCTGTAAGACCTTTGTTCATCTTCAGAACACAAATTAAAGTGTTCATAAAGTGTCATATGAAGCTGCTAAAAAGAACATTGTTTTGTGTATTTGGTGTAATGAAATGTGTTTATGCGGTTTAAGGTTAAAAAAACACATTATTTTCCACATACTGTACATTATTGTGTCTGAGAAAGGAAAAATTTAAATTGCATCATATGACCCCTTTAAGATATTTTTGATGATTTCCGACAGCTCTGGGCCCGGTTGCATTAAAGCCCTTAAGCTAAGAAATCCCTTAGTTATAAGGTTAAGGGAGCCCTTAGTGAAACTTAGGTTGCAAGATAAAAATGTAAGGGTCAACTTAAGGAACCTTAAGGCTGCCATTAAGTATTCCCCTTAATTATTTATCGATTCGATATCGATTCTCAAAAGCCGCGAATCGATCTTTTCCGGTATTTATTTCAGCAAACATTTAAAACAAGATCTGATTAATGTGAATCTTATCATTAGTCTTCTCCACTAGATGTTTTTTTACCTTGCGCGATGTTACATCAGAAAGCCTGTCATTCATTCAGTGCTTATCATGGCAGAGATACTGCTGACAAGAACCAAGAAAGCAATGTGTGATTTGCAATGCTCAGGTGAAATGCTATAGTAATACTACAAATCTGCAGAAACATTTGACATCACGTGTAAAAGCGCCATGATCTCCGCAACGAACGAATGGTGCACTGTTTTGTTTACTACACACATACTAAAGCACGGACGACGCTCACGGTGTTTTCAGCCTCTGCCGTCTCTCTATATGATGATATGACCACGAATGTCATCTCCAGCTGTTCTGAGAGTCACTTCATTAGCATTTTACTGTTTAATTTGAGAAAACTACCATCATATCACATACACAGCAGCTGCAAGTTCTTCACGGCAACCCGTCAAAATAATAGTTCAGTTTAACGTGAAGAAACTGTGACAGAAATATATTATTATTGTGCAGTCTCAAGACTCAATGTAACAACAATGCTACTATTACTACTACTACTACTACTAATAATAAATATTTATTTTTAAAGGAATAATCACATCTGTTTTCTTTTTAATTTTAACAGTAAACCTCTGTTGTGCAGCACTTTGCTTGCCAAAAAAATAAAAGGGTTTAATTTTCATTTGATTACAATAAATTAAATGAATGTTTTATGCCTTCATCTGATTACCAGAGAAATTAAGCAAAACATTTTATAGGGCCCTATTATTGTTTAAACAAAAGGACCCTATACAAAAAAAAAAGAATAGGTTTAAAATACAGGCCTGTGGCTCTTTATTTCTTTTTATTAATTTACCATTTGTAAACTGATGTTTACTGTTAATTTTTTAGAAATATCAATAGCATTTGTATTAAAACTATATTCACTGAATGTAATCAAGAAAATAGAGAATCGAATCAAGAATCAAATCGAATCTAAGAGCTTGTGAATCGAAATCGATACCCAGCCCTACAACGTATGTATGCGGATATGTTGTTTACGCTTTGATCTGAGCGTAAACAACGTATCCGAGTATATACGTTGCATACGTTGTTTACGTATGTGATACTCTCCAAAATGGCGCTACTGGGTGATGCGGAGGAAACTAATTGTTGAATAAAGTTGTTATTTTTGTTTTCTCTGCACACAAAACGTATTTTCGTAGCTTCGTGAAATTACAGTTGAACCACTGATGTCACATGAATTATTTTAACAATGTCCTTGCTACGTTTCTTACGGGTTTGGAATGACATGAGGGTGAGAATTTTCATTTTTGATTGAACTATCCCTTTAAATGTCCGGTTTTAAGCCAATAAGAGCATGTCTATACAATTATAATTTCTTTCTGCACTGGGGTGCTGCAAAATTAGCTGTTTAGCTATCCATGCTTTGAACATGTGTGGAACAATATGGAATCATACCATACTGAAACATGTCCTAAAAAAATATTACCATTACTTGCCTACCTTAGTTGGTCATAAGCTGGTTATAAGCTGGTCATGTGCTGGTCCTAAGCAACTAGCTCCTGCTCAGGGCCAGCTCATAACCAGCTAATAACCAGTTTAGGACCAGCTCATGACCAACTAAGGATCAGCTTAAACCAGCTGCCATGCTTCAAAACTTACCTAACCAGCATATGCTGTTTTTTCAACATGGTGGACCTTCTGTCCTGGGCCTGGATTTGAGTGTGGCCCAGAAAGCAATCATTTTAATGGAGAGGGAACAAATTATGAGTTTGGGTCCTTTGCATTAGTCAGAGGGTCAGCTCATGACCAACTAAGGATCAGCTTAAACCAGCTGCCATGCTTCAAAACTTACCTAACCAGCATATGCTGTTTTTTTCAACATGGTGGACCTTCTGTCCTGGGCCTGGATTTGAGTGTGGCCCAGAAAGCAATCATTTTAATGGAGAGGGAACAAATTATGAGTTTGGGTCCTTTGCATTAGTCAGAGGGTGTCTTCTTGTCTAAGTGTTTGGTTCCTGGCCAGAAGAAGTGGCAAAGTAGACCTGACAGTAAAAAGCCTTTATGCTGACAGTCAAAAGTCTGGCAACAAAAGACTGAAAAGAAACTGTGAAGTAATGAGACACTAAGTTGTGGAAAAAGTATTGCACAAAGTGACGAAATCACCTCTTGACGATGGACATGTCATCAAACCCTTTAGTGTCGACAGGTCTGATAAAAGTTTTGAAATGGTGTAGACACATAGCAACTGTGCCTTAATCAGATGTGATGGCACGTTTCTGATCTCAATGTGGAAATGTTGCGCGACCAACAAAATATCATCACGTTGGGAGTTAAGTCTAGAAACTCCGACTAGGATAGAAGAGATGGAACTGCTTGCCGATTTATCACATTAATCCTATTTAGATGTTGAGAAGCCGTCTTTTTTATTTTTAAATCACCTCTTGACGATGGACATGTCATCAAACCCTTTAGTGTCGACAGGTCTGATGAAAGTTTTGAAATGGTGTAGACACATAGCAACTGTGCCTTAATCAGATGTGACGGCACGTTTCTGATCTCAATGTGGAAATGTTGCGCGACCAACAAAATATCATCACGTTGGGAGTTAAGTCTAGAAACTCCGACTAGGATAGAAGAGATGGAACTGCTTGCCGATTTATCACATTAATCCTATTTAGGAGATGTTGAGATGTCGTCTTTTTTATTTTAATTTTTTAAGAAAATAGGAACCAAAAAGGCCCCCATGGAATCCTATATTCCTGTATTGATTGCCGAGAAAAATTGTATTGATGACCAATGAATGGAACTATAAGAGATGGAGGGATATTCTGCATTGCTATATATTTGTCTACATTTCAAGCAAGGTCACCCTCACTAAATAGATTCACCCGTCCAATCACAACACAACATGCAGCAGGAAATGAGAGACACACTCACATCAACAGTAGCTTCTTCAGCAGCACACTTACAAACCATCAGACAAGCTACAATTCTTTTAATGACGTTGTGCAATTACCATGTCACTTCTGCTTATGCTCGCTGTAATGAGGGGAGACAGGCCATTTTCCACAAGCCAAACACACACATACACACACACACACACACACTCACACACACTCAAAACATTATTGAGGAACAACCAGTTTGAAGATATGTTATGTTTCATTTGGAGTGCGAAAATATGATTTTTGTGTAAAGCAAGCATATACAGGTGCATTTAATGTCATCATGTCATATTTCCCTCCAATTTATTTTTTATTTTTAGTGTGTGTGTGGGGGGGTCATTATCTGATTTTCATTATTTTATTATTTTAAATTTTATGTCAATATTAAATTAAATGATAAAATGAAAAGCAGTTCAATAATAGTACCATTAAATATGAATACATAATGACTAAATTTAAATTTAATAAAGGAAAATTTATTAATTATAAAAATTAATAAAAACATTTTTTGCATCGTGATACTTGTAAGTAGCTTTGGATAAAAGCGTCTGCTAAATGACTAAATGTAAATGTAAATGTAAATATTTCCAAATAATATAGTGAGTTCTCTACATTTCGCTCACTTTTCATATTTATTTATTAATTTATGAATAATAGATTTATATATATATATATATATACATACACAAATGTTGTAGGTTGGTGGTTTCTCCGTTTTATTTATAAATTATCTATTATTTATTTACATTAAACAATTTATTTATTTACATTTATATTTGCAATATGGGAATGAAATATTGTTGTAATATATCAGAACACTATCATATCATATATCATATATCAAATTCAATTTGCATTATTCTGTATTATATACAGGTACATCGCAATAAATTTGAAGGGTGCAGTGACGTTAGTTTTCAAAAAACACAATGGACCAACACCTGCAGATGACATTGCAACCCAAATCATCACTTTTCCACGACATTCTAATTTATTGAGATGCACCTGTATTATATCAAATAAATAACACATATTGTGCTGTGTTATATCAAATATTGTATCACATATCACACCTTTGTGTCATGTATTTACAAAATATCAAAAATATATTATATTATATTTCCAAATAATATAGTGAGTTCTCTATATTTCACTCACTTTTCATATTTATTTATTAATTTATGAATAATAGATTTATTATATTATACGAATGTTTTAGGTTGGTGATTTCTCCATTTTTTTATTTATAAATGATCTATTATTTATTTACATTAAACATAATTTATTTATTTACATTTATATTTGCAATATGGGAATGAAATTTTGTTGTAATATATCAGAACAATATCATATCATATCATCATCTGAAATTTGCATTATAACGTATCATATTATATTTGATCAAATAAATAACACTTATTGTGCTGTACTATATCAAATATCACAGAGTTTTTTTCATATATTCATGAAATATCAGTAATTACAGAACTTGTGAAAAGTTTGGTAACATGATTTTTTAAATGTTTTTAAAGAAGTGTATTATGCTCACGAAGTATGAACTGCTTAAAAAACAAACAAAAAACAGTAATAGTGAAAAATCATTACAATTTAAAATAAGTGTTTTCTATTGCAATATATGTTAAAATGTAATTTATTCCTGTGATCAAAGCTGAATTTTCAGCATCATTACTTCAGTCTTCAGTGTCACATGATCCTTCAGAAATCATTCTAATATGCTGATTTGATGCTCAGTTATTATTGGTGCTCAGTTATTAATAATGGTTCTTATTATTATCAATGTTAAAAACGGTTTAATATTTTGTGGAAACATTTTTCAGGATTCTTTGATAAATATAAAGTTCAAAAGACAGCATTTATTTTAAACAGAAAACTAGAATTATACATTTTAAATGTCTTTACTGTCATATTTGATTGTGTCCTTGCTCAATAAAATAATTTATTAAAAAAAAAACCTTTGTGAGTTAGTATATATATGTTATGTCATAATGAATGATATGTCCAGTTCAGAAGGATATTGGAGTTCTAATGCACTTGTGTTAGTGGTGTATGAGTGAACGTTTGCTCTCTGCTGTGACTCTCATCTCCTCAAATGGGCCACATCTGCTGTTAGAGCAGCAAAATTACAGCCCTGCTTGATTTCACACCTTCTTACACCTCCAAGTGTGACACATCACAGACATCACTCACCGCTTCAGTGAGGCAAAATAAGGGACGGAAACTGTTTGGTTACCCACATTCTTCAAAGTATCTTCTTTTATGTTCAACAGAAGAAAGAACTTATTACAGATTTGGAACAACTTGTGGGAGTGTAAACAATGACATTTTCATTTTTGGGTGAACTGTCCCTTTAAGTCAGACAGTTCACCGTGAGCAACTGAAATGCTTCTCTGCAAACTGCGCGTTCATCATTAGTTACAGGACAGACCCATTGATAACTTTCCCGTTCAGCTCTACATCTGGAGAGTCTTGTGTAGATGTGAGCTCCAGATGTTTTAAACCACACAGGTTTACCACATGCTGCTTTAACCGACAATAAACTACAGATACTTTTTTAATTTACTTGAGTAAATTCAAATTACTTCACTACTGTCCGCCTCTGAGCTGCGTGCGTATGCGTTGTGATACTCTCCAAAATGGCGGAAGACGGTAACTCGGGGAAGAGTTGTTGAATAAAGTCGTTATTTTTGTTTTCTTTGTGCACAAAAAGTATTCTCGTAGCTTCGCAAAATTGAAATTGAACCCCTGATGTCACATGGACTGTTTTACCGATGTCCTTACTGCGTTTCTGGACTTGGGAACATTTCAGTTGTGTTGCTGTCTATGCAGGGTCTGAGAGCTCTCACATTTCTTTAAAAAATATCTTAATTTGTGTTCCGAAGATGAACGAAGGTCTTACGGGTTTGAAACGACATGAGGGTGAGTAATTAATGACAGAATTGTCATTCTGGGGTTAACTAACCCTTTAATATTTATAAAATAAAAAAATAAATAAAAAATACATGTAAACAAACCTTACAACAACTTCACCTGATAACACACTGCAATGGCTCTCTGAGATGTGGTTGGTATTTACCCCTCATACGTCAAACACTGCAGTAATGTACTGGAAAATTACTGATAGAAAGAAAACCATCGTTTAAGACGAGGAAGAATCTAAGAGCCGATGAGACAAAACGGAGGAACCGATAAAACGCAAAAGAGGAAAAACAGGACGTTTTTGAAAATCGAGGCTCTCCGCAGGAGAAGAGTGTGAGTGGGCCAGAGAGCTCTCCGATTGAGAATTATGCTCAGAGGAGGGTGTCGGTGACAGTGCAATTTCCTCGACTTCACACCGACTGATTCACACTACAATCAATCACAGCAGGTGTGCCGGCATCCTGCCAAAACAACCAGGGCCTTCAAGATCTGTGCACTTCTGCTCTCTTCTCATAGCGAGCTGCCCACCTAGGCTACATTTTAGGCACCACTGCCGAAAAGGTTGTTTTAAATTATAAAATGTCTAAGGCCATATTTGTCATGAATCTTTCATGAAGATGTAAAAACAAGAATACATGGGCGAACAGTGAAATTTTTCCTCCAAGATTCCAAAATGAGTGACAGGAAATAGAATTTGACGTTTAGAGTTGTTCTAAAATGAGGAGTCCTCAGTTTTTTTAATTTTTTTTTTATAAATCAAATATAAATTCATGAACCAGTCACATTTTCTTGGTTAAATAAACATTACTTACGCTATCAGAAACAAACAAACAAACAATATAACATTAACAATGTAATCAATATTCTATTTATTTAGCCAAGTATGACTCTCATCAAGTTAGTGTTTTTAAGCATTTTACATTTATTCCAAAATAATAACTCAAGGCAGTAACAATTTAAACAATATATTTTATTTGTGAACTTATGTTCAGCTATTCTTTTTAATAGTTAACTTTTTTAATGATTCGGATCATCAGTCATCAAAGCTTGGTAAATATTGGTCACAGATGCTGAGATTTACTTTAAATTTCACCAAGCCGATTACTCAGTAAAAACTCTCAAAGATCATGTTTTCTTGCCAGTTCAAGTCTTATTTTGACGTAACAGAGTGGTTATATCCAGTGTTGGGGAAAGTTACTTTTAAAACTAATGCATTACAATATTGCGTTACTCCATAAAAAAGTAACTAATTACGTTACTTAGTTACTTTTTATGGAAAGTAATGCGTTACGTTACTTTTGCGTTACTTTTTAAATCTGGACAGGGCTTGCTTGCTTGTTTTTAAAATAAAAAAGTTCTATTTTATATTTTTGGCAAATATAAAAGTCTTTTCACGCCAAAAGTGAAATGAATAAGCCTCAGGCTGAAAGAAATGTAAATGTACGTCTGTACAGTAGAACGCAGAAGAAGACATTTCAACACACTTCAGCAATAAAAAAAGACACACAAATGTTTGTGTAGAGTAATTTTTGATTATTAGTATAGTTACACTGGATCATCGAAGGCCAGAAGCAAAGACATTGGTTAATAGAATGGGATTAAATACACAAAGCATATTTGTGTTGTTTAGCATTTAATTATTGCGGGTTTGCGTCATATTCTGAGTTGCATTATTTTTATTCATTTTGAGGAATACTGAATATGTGTTTTTTTTGTGTGAGATGAATTTATGCATATTCTTATTTATTTTGAACTACAGTAACATTTTTGATTTCTGTCACCATGGCAACACCAGAAAGCTGTCAATCAATATAAAAAAAAAAAAAGTAACTTGCGTTACTTATTTGAAAAAGTAACTCAGATATTCTCTTGTAAATTAAAAAGTAATGCGTTACTTTACTAGTTACTTGGAAAAAAGTAATCTGATTACGTAACTCGCGTTACTTGTAACGCGTTACCCCCAACACTGGTTATATCTAAGTGTGTGAGTTGTTTACCTACCTTTTTTATTAGTCTTCCCATTAACGCCATTATATTGTTCATTCAGACTGATTCGCGAATGTGGGAGGCGGTATTTACCACATGAACCAATCACAGCTGAACATAACCAGTCATATCCGATCATATCCGATCAGAGCCGATCCTCCCTATACGCTAAGTACGCAAGCTGCGTAGGGGCCCCGAAACACCAGGGGGCCCCCTTGTTCTCAAAGATAAATTTAGATAAATTTAAAATAGAAATAAATAAATAAAAAAAATAGATAAATTTATTTTTAGTTTCGTTTTTGAATTTGGCCAGCGGTTATGAAAACCGCTTATGTAATTTCTTTTAATGCGGTGCGCTGTCATCCTTTCTACGTAAAAATCAGTCAAATCATGTAACGTGAATGTCATACAGTGTCTTACTCGAGACAAAAAAAAAACCGAGTTGAAAGTGTTGCAAGCCGCAAAAGAGACACCGTTTCTCAAGTGGACAAAGGCATTTCATTCATACCCCCCGCACCCCGCTGACACAGTTTTGCGTAGGGCCCCCAGAAGTCTAGGATCGGCTCTGTATCTGATCATATCCCATTGCCTTCTCTCACGTGACGTTCCCCCATTCATTCTCAATTACCGCCCAGCAAACTCACCACACGGTTTAGGGGGTCTGTTAAAACTCAATGGGCTCAGGGGAGGCAAGAGAGATGCTGTAACTTTAACAGCTGGTGTTTTTTTAGAGAAACGAGTGATTTATACACTTTTTAATGTTACATTTTGTAATACTGCCAATACTGTTTTATTTTTATTTATTTTTATTTTTCTCATCCAATATTTAGAGGAGGCACTGTCTCCCTTGCCTCCTCTGAGGACACGCCCCTGGCATTTTTTGTAGCTTATTAGTGTACTGAGCTGTTAGCTTAGCATCATACTGACTATCCAAACCATAACACGCCATATCTCATGGCAGAGTTTTATATGTTTTCACTAAAATTACATTTTGGACACTAATTTTAGTGAAAACATATTCAACTTTTAAATATTGCCATGAGATATGACATTTTGAGACAATGCTAGGGAGTTAGCTAACACTAAGCTAGGCTACATACTTCATACGTGAACTGGATTGAAAAAAAGAAATGGAGAACTGAACTTAAGTCTATCTAAAGCTGCTTTTCCACTGTTGGGCCGAACGGTTCTAAGAACCATTCCAGTTATTTTTCCACTTAAACCTGGCACAGGAAGCACAATTAGGAAGCGTTCTTGGTCCATAATTCTCAGCATGGCTAGCTAACCGTACTGAACTGTGCTAGCAGAATGCGTGTAGTGACGTCGCCACTCAAGATCGGCCACTCGTCTGTTATCTGGCTACTAGTTTCTCTCTGTAGCTGGCCAAGAACGCTATTTGAGCGAAATAAACAGAAATATCTGATCATCCTCCATAACGCTGTCGCTATTTACATCTCAAACTGTACGTAAACATTTGGATCTGCATGGAATGGAACGGTTAAGTAATAAGAACGGTTTGGCCTGATGTTGGAAAAGCAGCGTATCAGCAGTTGATCGAAATGCGAGCTTGGAGTCGAATGTATGAAAGTGGCAATGCTTATGTAGATGAAATGATTGGAGAAGTCCAGCATAAGAAACCAGAGAGAAGTCTGTCGTTTCACTGGAAGATCGAGTTAAAAATTATGAGATAAAAAAATAAAAAAATTAAATCGTAAAAATGAAACATGCATGATTCGTTCACAATAATTAAGGCACATTTAGAAAACAATATAGGGTGAATTTCATGCTGACTTTAATATGTGCAATATTAGAACATAAAACGGTAGCAGTGCTTTCAAAATTAAATAGATAAATACAATTTATACATTTTATAAATATTAAAAAAGTTAAAATCTATTCAAGACACAGTACAATCTCTTCAAAAAATCTTACACAGTTTTGCTCCTTAGGTAAATGTATCTTTTTTAAAAAGCAATGTCATACAGATTATTATTATTTTTGGTTACACTTTACATATATTTTAAGGTGTCCTTGTTACAGTGTAATTATACATTAAAGTACGAAGTAATATTAATTAACCACATGTACTTACTATATGGTTGGGGTTAGGATTAGAGTTTATCTTAGGGTTACTTGCATCTAATTATGCATAATTAATTGTTATTATAATAGTAAGTACATGTAACATGTGTAACAAGGACACCTTAAAATAAAGTGTTACCTTTTTTCTTCTTGTGGTTTGCTTTTATTTTTTGAATAGTACTTCATTATAACTTATATATCTTTACATGTGCTTACAAGATGTTTGGATGGAAGGTTAGTGATGTGATTTCAGAGAGTAACTAGATGATATGGAGCCCTGCAGACAAAAAAATATGCATTGTGGCCACAAATTAAGAATTATTTTCCACAACTTTTAGTTAAATCATGGCCCCAAACTAATAATTAGCTTCCTTGTTAATTAAACTGTGGCCACATTAATTGTTTAGTTAGCTAAAATATTTTGAAGAATGTTAGTAACCAAACTGTTGACGGTAGCCATCAACTTCTATAGTATTTTGTTCCATTCTATTACCGTCAACTGTTTGGTTTCTAACATTCTTCAAAATACCTTCTTTTGTGTTCAACAGAAAGTAAACTCATACAGGTTTGGAATGAGTGAATGAACATGAGGATGAGTAAATTATGTACTATATAATATATATATATATATTCCCTTTCAATTTGACTGTAAAAAAGTGCAAGTATTAGTATTAGTGCCAGTGTTTTTACTGCCATTTTTATCTGATTATGTCATTCACAATTCTTCAAAGGATGGAAGTTCATTGGCTTATAAAAGAAAAGGGTTGGAGTTTTCTCTGAATCAGTGTGCAGGTCTGTCTCAGAGGTGTGTGTGTGTGTGTGTTTGCTCATTCACACATCCAGAGATGATGAATAGAGCCACAGTCAGACTGAGAGCGAGCGAGCGAGCGATAGAGAGGACAAGCTCCTAATTGTCTGACTAATTGCAAACTCTGACTCAGTCTCTCAGTAACTGTGTCGAGTCGAGCCCAGACATGAAGATGAATGCGAGGAAGAATCTAACAACCTCATTACCGTCACACACTGTGCCAACAAGATCTGTCACAAGCCATTTTACTTTATTTTGTCCAACAGAACAACATTTCAGCACAGAAACAAACCGCAAAATGCTTATCTGGTTCCACAACAGCAGAAGTAAGTGACGAAAATGGAAAATATACGATACGGCACTTGAGCAAAACACTCAAACTTCAGATTCTTCACAAATAGAGCGGGCCAGTGCCTTTGTCAATAATTCAGATGGTCTGACGGGCGCATCGCCTCCCTTTGCAGCATATCAAAAAACAACCAGGAAAGCACAGTGTCTCTACTGACAGCAGAGTCAGATGGAAATGCTTTACACTGAAGTTTGACTTCATCAGAGTAGACAGTGTTTTTAATTTAAAGTCAACATAAAATACAAACCATTTTACTTCTATAATACATTGCATGTGATACATTTCTAGAAAAGGTAGTATTATCACAACTATGTTCCTTCTAATAGAAAAATGGTATCTGTGAGTACTGCTCAGTGTAGTACTGAGACTGCTCTCATTAGAGTTACAAATGACCTGCTCTTATCATCTGATCGTGGTTGTCTCTCTATTATTGCTACTAGATCATAGCACCGCAACGACCACAACACACACACACACACACAAACACACATATATATATATATATATATACACACACACACACACAATAAAAAATATATATATTTATAGCTCTAAAAATGTCATTTTAGTCAGATTATTATTTAAATGATGCAGTATGATCACCACTTAAAAATAAATAAATAAATAAATAAAATTTTCCCAGATTTTTTTTTTTGGCATGTAATGAATAATTAATTAATTAATTTCATTAGGTTTTTTTGAAGAGTCACAGCACATGGCATTTTAAAACATTTACGTTGCCTTAAAAAAAAAACTCATATCAGATTTTGAGATTTTTTTCTGCATCTTGGTTGCACCACATGATTTTGACTGATTTTGCAGACAAACTGCAAACATTCATATGCAGTGGTGCATTTTATAAGTCACAGCACATGGCATTTTAAAACATTTACGTTGCCTTAAAAAAAAACTCATATCAGATTTTGAGATTTTTTTCTGCATCTTGGTTGCACCACATGATTTTGACTGATTTTGCAGACAAACTGCAAACATTCATATGCAGTGGTGCATTTTATTATTATTTTAAGAAATAATAATGAAAATTATGCCAAACTATATTTCTTTTCAAGAATTTATTTATTTTAATTAAACTTTTTTCCACAATATAATATCAGGACAATTGTGTCATACTCACATTTCTGGCTGTATGATCTCTAAAAAAATTTATATTAATAATAATAATTAATTTAAATTCAGAATTTTTTCGTAAATTAATAGATACAGACAGGTGACATCAGATCAAAGAAAGATTTTGACAAAAAAAGTTTTAAATAAATATTAACTTTAAAAAAAACAAAACAATGCATGCCAATTAATTAACATCACAAACAAATGGAATCCATTTTTATTTCACATTGACTTCAAAGAGAATGAAAGCGAGGATATACTGAGTGGCAGCTTAATATGGGCTAAATTTGAGGCCGTGCTATTTGAAACAGCATTGCAATAATTTACCATTTTTGATCCGTAAAGTGATCTGGCAGACCTGTACGACAACATTGTAGACCTATGTATGCTTCATCTGAAGATGGTCTAAGGAAAATCGAACTTGAGTTGAATCTTGCTTAGACTTTAAAACACGCGTCGCTGCAGTGTTGACACCCTTGACTTTGATTTCATCACACTAGTGAACTCCACAAACTCTCGGGCAGCAGCGGTATCATTAAGATTCACACACTTTCAGCTCTGTGTGTTTGTAGTGTAGAGTATTAGTGTGAAGTGCATGGTTTCTGGGATCTCAGCCACTTCACAGCAGACGTCAGACGGATGTCTCCAGAGACAGTAGGATTTCAGAATCCAACGAGCATCAGCTACCATCAATTAACTGCATTACTATTTAATCTTAAAGAGAGATATGTGAAAGTTTAGGCTCTCTGTGATATTCTGGACTCTACAGTAGATATGGCTCAGAGCCCTATTTCATTATAAGTCTATGGGTTTTTGTCTGTTTTATCATCCATATAAAGTATTAGGGCTCATTAAAAAATATAATATTTCGCAAATCATAGTTTTTTTTAAGTGAATCAGGAACATACAGTTGGACCAGTGTAGTCCTGATTCACAAATAAATAACTCTTGTGTAACGGTTCATTTTAGTGAATCAGAAGCATACAGTTGGGAGTGGCCCTGATTCCCCCCCCCCCCAAAAAAAAACCCTGTTATGAGCAAGTTCTTTTCAGTGAATCAGAAACATACAGTGGGACTAGTGTAGTCCTGATTCACTAACAAATGATTTAGTGAATCAGATACATAAACTGCAATCAGTGCAGTCCAGATTTACTAACACATGACTCTTATGAGCCGGTCCTTTTTAGTGAATCAGAAACATACAGTTGGACCACTGTAATCCTGATTCACTAACAAATTACTCTTATGAAACAGTTCTTTTTAGTGAATTATACATACACATTTGGGACCAGTCTAGTCCTGATTCACCAACAAATTACTCTTGAAATGGTTATTTTTTGTGAATCAGAAACATTCATTTGGGACCAGTGTAGTCCTGATTCACTAACAAATAAGTCTTATAGTTCTTTTTAGTGAATCAGAAACATACAGCATGACCAGTGTAGTCCTGCTTCACTAACAAATGACTCTTATGAAACAGTTATTTTTAGTGAATCAGAAACAAACAATTGGGACCAGTGTAGTCCTGATTCAGTAACAAATGAGTCTTATAGTTTTTTTAGTGAACCAGAAACATACAGCATGACCAGTGTAGTCCTGATTCACTAACAAATGACTCTTATAGTTATTTTTAGTTAATCAGAAACAAACAATTGGGACCAGTGTAGTCCTGATTCACTAACAAATGAGTCTTATAGTTCTTTTTAGTGAATCAGAAACAAACAATTGGGACCAGTGTCGTCCTGATTCACTAACAAATGAGTCTTATAGTTCTTTTTAGTGAATCAGAAACATACAGCATGACCAGTGTAGTCCTGCTTCACTAACAAATGACTCTTATGAAACAGTTCTTTTTAGTGAATCAGAAACAAACAATTGAGACCAGTGTAGTCCTGCTTCACTAACAATTGACTCTTATGAAACAGGTCTTTTTAGTGAATCAGAAACAAACAATTGGGACCAGTGTAGTCCTGATTCACTAACAAATGAGTCTTATAGTTCTTTTTAGTGAATCAGAAACATACAGCATGACCAGTGTAGTCCTGCTTCACTAACAAATGACTCTTATGAAACAGTTCTTTTTAGTGAATCAGAAACATACAGCATGACCAGTGTAGTCCTGCTTCACTAACAATTGACTCTTATGAAACAGGTCTTTTTAGTGAATCAGAAACAAACAATTGGGACCAGTGTAGTCCTGATTCACTAACAAATGAGTCTTATAGTTCTTTTTAGTGAATCAGAAACATACAGCATGACCAGTGTAGTCCTGCTTCACTAACAAATGACTCTTATGAAACAGTTCTTTTTAGTGAATCAGAAACATACAGCATGACCAGTGTAGTCCTGCTTCACTAACAATTGACTCTTATGAAACAGGTCTTTTTAGTGAATCAGAAACAAACAATTGGGACCAGTGTAGTCCTGATTCACTAACAAATGAGTCTTATAGTTCTTTTTAGTGAATCAGAAACATACAGCATGACCAGTGTAGTCCTGCTTCACTAACAAATGACTCTTATGAAACAGTTCTTTTTAGTGAATCAGAAACATACAGCATGACCAGTGTAGTCCTGCTTCACTAACAAATGACTCTTATGAAACAGTTCTTTTTAGTGAATCGAAACAAACAATTGAGACCAGTGTAGTCCTGCTTCACTAACAATTGACTCTTATGAAATAGTTCTTTTTAGTGAATCAGAAACAAACAATTGGGACCAGTGTAGTCCTGATTCACTAACAAATGAGTCTTATAGTTCTTTTTAGTGAATCAGAAACAAACAATTGGGACCAATGTAGTCCTGATTCACTAATAAACGAGTCTTATAGTTCTTTTTAGTGAATCAGAAACATACAGCATGACCAGTGTAGTCCTGCTTCACTAACAAATGACTCTTGAAATGGTTCTTTTTGTTAATCAGAAACATTCATTTGGGACCAGTGTAGTCCTGATTCACTAAAAAAAAGACTCTTATGAAACAGTTATTTTTAGTGAATCAGAAACAAACAATTGGGACCAGTGTAGTCCTGATTCACTAACAATTGAGTCTTATAGTTATTTTTAGTGAATCAGAAAGATACAGTATGACCAGTGTAGTCCTGCTTCACTAAAAAATTACTTGGTTCTTTTTAGTGAATCAAAAACATGCAGCATAGCCAGAGAAGTGTGATTTGTGTAAAAAAAAACATCTCTTGTATGTCTTTTTTCTTGTATTTTCTTTGTGAATAAATGTAAAAAATGCAGTGTAAGCAGTGTAGACTGATTCATGAATGATTCTTAGCCCTTTCTTTAAACGAATAGTTTAAAATAACCGAAATACTGTATACAGTGCATAACTGAATGACAATGAATCAATCAATCAATCAAATTGAATCATCTTAATCTAACCGAGAGCTTATGAATCAGATTCAAAATAAATCTGAAAGTCTGTATCAATACCCATCACTACAAGTCATAACCTGAAGTGGCAGGATTTCCACGCGCAAATGACACAGCACTTTTGTGGAAATGCCAGAAGCCTCACTAAAAACCCTTGGATATGCCGGGCTCTCTATCTCTCTGCTGTTAAAGGGCAGAAACAGATCTGTCGTATCAAGGGGTGAGTCACATCCAGTGGAATCCATCTCCATATCCTCCCTCTTTGCCTTTCCACAGGCATTAGGGCCACCTGGTCTTCCCACACACCATTTGTCCTCCAATCACATCACTATCCAATCACATAAGCAGCACTAATCTAATGGAAAGCCCAACAGAGACTTCATGATTCAGATCTCATGTTCGTCAGCCATTTGATGAAAGTGTATACGTTTCCCACAAAAGTACTTTGAGAGATGATCCAGCTTCTAAGAAGATGAGGACACAGAGGAAATTATGGCATGAGTTCTTCTCTGTGAGAAAAAAAGGTTGCCAGGTATTATATATATTTAAATATATAAAATATATTGTAAAAGGTATTGTAAAAGAACCTTGTAAAATGTTCTTACACCTTTTACAAAGTAAAATTCAAGCACTTTCAAGTATATATATATATATGTGTGTATATTAGTGCTGTCAATCGATTAAAAAAATAACTAATTAATCACAAAAGTTTTTCCGGAAATTAATAACAATTAATCGCGATTAATCCCATCTAAGATTAAAGTTTTTAAATATACTTTTATATTGCAATAATTTCACATGCAATCTTCAAATTAATGTATAAACAACATAAAGACAGTGTATTTTTTTAATGTTTGTTTTATGGCATCTTTTTTTATGACTGAAGGCGAGTATCACTGATACCAATACTACTGATGTCTCTATGAAATTGTTATTTTTTCCCTTATATTTAACCATTGACTATATAGCCATTCAACATTACAGTATCATTGAGAGCTATCAATTTTAACATTAGATTTAAAAAAATAACAGCTTCTAATTTAAGTGATCTTAAAGCCATCTTCAAATAAACCCATTATAATAAATGTCATATTTACTTGTGCCCTTCGGCAAGTAGGAAATGTACATAAATTCAATAAAGTTATCAAACACTAACTTCTAAATTAAAAATAGAAGAATCCTTAAAGCTACAAAAGTTATTGATTTTCTCTTTTTTTTCTTTGATTAACAGACATCACAGCAGCTGGGTTATTAGTTTATTTATTTTTTGCTGCTATTATTTTAAGAGCTGCTGCTGCTGCTGAACATGACACGGATCTGACACGCATCGCATTTCCTCACACTTTACCTTTTCTGAACCACTTCAGGTCTTTAAGTCTCTACTAATGGGCAGACAAGTTGAATCGGGTGTGTTAGATGAGGGAGACAGTTGCGGGCCTCTCCAGGACAGTTCTGAAAACCACTGCATTTCAGAGACATGTTCTTAAATTTGACTCATATATAACAAATATGCAGTTGCATACCTGCACAGTTTTAAGGCAGCTTTAATCATGACTTACCTGACAATATAACTACGACATTGCATGCTCATCATTTCTTTTCGCATTTAAATTAAATGATATACAGTGAACAACAGAAGAGCATGCACTACGAGCACAGTATAGCGGTCGACAGGACAGGAAAATTAGTTTTTACTGACATACAGACTGACAACCGCAGTTCACTGACGTTCTACTGAAGCTCCTCATCACCTGTACCATTTTCCACACTCGTTTGACTCACACCTGATGCTGAGGTGAAGTGGATTGCACGTCTGAAAATTCTCCTGTTTGATGTGGTCGTAAAGACGTCTAAATAAATGCAATTCTTGTCAAGAAAAAAAGAGACAGAAGAAGCAGTTGTGAGTGTGGTGGCTAACCCTAGCTCCGCCCCTGACTTAACTGCGTATAAATAACCCTGTTATTTTAGTGAATTAAAAATATTCAGCACGAGTGGAGTAGACTGATTCACAAACAAATGACTCTTATGAACCTGCTCTTTTAATGAATCAAAAACGCACAACACAACCATTGTAGCTTGAGTCTCAAATGACTCGTATAACATTTTGAGACATTCTTTTGAGACATTCTGAACAGTTCAAAGATGAGTCACCGTTTAAATGCCTCTCAGAAAACAAATGTAAGTTTCTGTAAGAACATAGACAAAGTAAATCGATTTTTCTTATCAAAGAAACGCGTTAAACAGTAAACACGTCTTGATTCACACGCAGGTTGGAGTTCTTCAGCATAAAAGCAGGTCCTCAGCTCAACTCAATATAAGCAGGCGAGTGCACTCTGAATGGGTGCCAGCAGAGGAGTCTGTCTTTTCTTGTGTCGACTAGATGTGGTCTTAGATAAGATACTTTATCTAATCAATGCTTTGTAAGGGTGGAAAAGACTCATGCCTGCTTCTACAGGATGAACTATCCTGCTTAAAAGCAAAGTGCTTAACCTCCGATCAATACCCATCATTCCCCTTCTCTTTCTCTATTCCTCAAACTCAATAACAGCATTGATTTATGATCACAGTAATCATGATAAACGGCATTGTGAAAAATCTTAACTATGCCTACACATTTGTCATTTTTTACTGACGTTGCTTGATTCATGTTATTGAAATAATAGCTGTGTTACAAAACATTACTGAGATTTTATGTCTCGATAAGACATGAAGGTTTGTCTAAAGAATATAATTATGGTGACCTGAGATACCTTCTTAAGTTTTAAGGCAGCATTGCATGGATCATTTACAGAAAATGCAGTCCCAGAATGCACTGCGCTGAGCTCGGTAGAAAAGTCTATTGAAAATTAATATATTTTATTCAAATGCTGGAGAAAAAAAGTATGAGTTTTTTTTTTTTTTACCCAGTATTTGTGTAGCATGCATTTTTGTTTAGAGTATCAAGTTTTTAGCTTAGCAAAATGCTAAAGACAAACTCAACTGGATTCAATTGTGGTTCAAGTTTATTGCGCTTACAAAATACTATTGTGAATGTGAGCATCCAGTTGTTAGCTTAGCAGTGCTAAAAATAAACTCAACTGGAATCTTGGATTGGATTTACCATGAACTTCACAAACAAAACACCTGGTTGTTAGCTTAGCAAAATGCTAAAGCCAAATTAATGGTGTGTGCACACCAAAAGAGAATTTAATTATTTGCGTGAGTAGATTACATTCAAAGTCAGTGCAAAGATGCAAATAGAAGCAAATTCGCACATATTGGACCAAAAAACAGTACACAGAATCTCTTGGATTACAATTTGCAACTAGACGGATGTACTGTTACTTCCTCTACAGTCAAAAATCTGGGTGTTATATTAGATAGCAACTTGTCTTTTGAAAATCATATTTCCCATGTTACAAAAACAGCATTCTTCCATCTTAGAAACATTGCCAAGCTACGAAACATGTTACCTGTTTCTGATGCAGAAAAGTTAGTTCATGCATTCATGACCTCTAGACTGGACTATTGTAATGCACTGCTAGCTGGTTGTTCTGCATCTTCAATAAACAAGCTACAGGTAGTCCAAAATGCAGTGGCTAGAGTCCTTACCAGGTCAAGAAAATATGATCATATTACCCTTGAATATCTACAGAGTGAATCTCCAGTTGTCTGTTGACAGATGTACGTGATAACTTGTTGCGAAGAACACAACAGATATATTTACCTCAGAGAAGAAAGTAAGTTGATGGAATTTTGTTGTGTTTTTATAAATCTTGATTTGTTAAAAAGGTGCACTCAGGTGTTTTTTCCGGGTGAGTCGGTGTGAACAAAGTTGCTAAAAGAGTCTCATGAACGCACAGTTGTGTACAGAACACCAATTCAATTTTGGTTTGTTTGTTCCCATATACCTCCAGAACAGAAGGGCATACGGTGTTGGAACGATGACTTCACTTTAATTTCTGTGTGAACTAACCCTTTACAACCTCAAGTGTTAGCTTAGCAACATGCTAACGGCAAACTCTATTGGAATTCATTGTAGGTCTAGACCAGGGGTGTCCAACTCTGCTCCTGGAGAGCTACCATCCTGCAGCCTTTAGTTCCAACCCTGCTCCAGCACACCTGTCTGTAATTATCAAGCAACTCTGAACACCTTGATTAGCTGGTTCAGGTGTGTTTGATTGGGGTTAGAGCTTAAATCTGCAGGATGGTAGCTCTCCAGGAGCAGGGTTGGTCACCCCTGGTCTAGACTAAGGTGAGGAGCAATTTCAGTTGCTCCCTAATATGTAAATATTTTAAATCAGTCACTAATGAGGCTCCATTTACATTAGGATGCTGTCTTGTAGGCAGTAGACAGCATGGCAGCTCACTATAAAGCTTTTGAACTTCAGAATTCAAGGATACAAATTTAAAGGTATATTATCTTCTTGCGACTTCATCTAAACAGCTTCATTCACTTAAGGGCAAATCATGCTAAAATTAGTCATTGCCAGAAGTGGGAAGAAGATTTGAATGTGTGTTTTTATATCAATGGATGGTAAATGCACAACAGCATTGAAGAAGTAGTTCCTCAAGAAGTTCTGAATGAAGATGAAACTATATCATCATGTTTCTTTAATATTGTTGTGAACCTTCTTGGATGGCAGTGAAAATATAGACAAAACAATGCAGTTAATATTATTATACTGGCTGATATGCATCAAATAAAGTGGGTTGTTCTTTGATATCTAATCTGAGGCTAATTATGGATCTCCTTAATTAAAAAGTAAAGTAATTAAGACATTATTAGCGTCCACCAGTAATGGATACGCCTTGTAATTCATAGCACACATCACAAGAGATGAACAAAGAATCCCTGGACTTATGGCAAACATTAGCAGCCAGTTTATTAAAAGCGTTCATGTTGGCAAATTTGCTTTTAATCATCTCAAAATGGGTTTAGTGCTTTGGTCTGTTTTCTTGCCCTCTCTGTAGACTTTCCTAAACATCTCCATTCAATGGTCTTCATTAAAGAAAAACCTCAGATGGTGCAGAAGGAGGGTTAAATGCTGTGTTTCTATGCAGGTCTGGGATCATAGTGTCATTCCCGAGGGGGCACTTCCTCCATCCAGCCCCACGTCAAGGGCAGTAATAGGTGAAACACTTACACGTAGTACACTGAATGAATAATGCAGAAAAATCAAATGCTCTTTAGTGACTCACTGCCAACGGTCAAGAGCAGGTGAGTGCGCTGTGTGTCAGAAAACAGCATTCAAATTTAGTTCTGTTTTTAATTTGGTAAACCCCTAATACAGATACAGATCTACCACTTTTCTGCTGTGTCACCTTAATAAATGTGGGATAAAAGTAATTGTTTGAGATTTATTTGTGCTCATTTATATCTGATTAATTAATTTCTTTGAATGCACATTCAAATTAGATTAGAATAGCTCGATTGAGTTATGTAGATATTGTGTTTTTTGATCAAATATGATCATGTGTAGCTTAAGTGTCAAAATACCTTACATACAATTAAAAATAATAATTTGCATATATCGAATTTTCATAAAAAGTATTTAAATAATATTTGAATATAGTACTGTTCGAAACTTGGAGTCAGTACAATTTTTTTTATACTTTTGAAATCATTTTCACCACGACTGCATTTACTACCCTGTACAGCGCTCTCTCCCACCTTCAATAAGGCACCGAACCCCCAACTGCTCCCCGGGAGCCGCAGCAAAAAAATGGCTGCCCACTGCTCCGGGTGTGTGTTCACGGTGTGTGTGTGTTCACTGCTGTATGTGTGCACTTTGGATGGGATAAATGCAGAGCACTAATTCCGAGTATGGTCACCATACTTGGCCACGTCACGTCACTTTTATAAAAGCAATAAGCCCTGTGAAGCCGTGGTTTACAGTGAATTTATAACAGCTAAGGGGGATTTAGGCACTCCGCTTCGTGTCTAACAACGCCCCTTAGCTGTTATAAATTCACTGTGAACCACAGCTTCTTGGGGCTTATTGCTTTAATATATTTTAAAATGTAATTTATTCCTGTGATGCAAAGCTGAATTTCCAGCATCATTACTCCAGTCTTTAGTGTCACATGATCTTCAGAAATCATTCTAATATGCTGATTTGCTGCTCATTATCAATGATGAAAACAATTGTGCTGCTAAATATTTTTTGGAAAACATGATTTTTAAAAAACATTTATTTAACTTTTTTTCAGAACTATTTGACGAGTTGTGCGTTAAAAAAAACTGCATTTATTTGACAGAAATATTTTGCATCACTACAAACATCTTTACTATCACTTATGATCATTTAACACATCCTTGCTGAATAAAATGATTCAAAAATCTTATTGACCCCAAACTTTTGAATACTAGTGTACATTTATAAGCTTCATATATGAGAATATGAGACATATACATTATCCATATCATCACAGAGCCACAAAACAAATACCAACAAGGTGGAATTATACAAGACTGTCAAATTACACACAGCCTCAGTCTGGCACCCCAGATGTCTATTATCCTGCACTTTTACAAATGGAAATGGAATTCCTAAATATAAAGGCTTAAATCATCTAGGCAGCATATTATCTGCTGGAGTACAAATCTAAAACGGTGCCTCGGTGGTTACTATCTATACACTCAGGTTCACGAAATGAGGTCGGATTAGTTTATGCATTATTAAATACACTCAAGATAAAGGCCAGGCTATGGATCACTTTACAGCCACACATATGGAAACAAACCCACTGCTAATTCCAGCAGATCCATTTGAAGCCATTAATAATGGAGAATTAGTGCAGAGTGCTGAATTAAAACGGTTTGCTGGCTGAAACAGGCTTTTTATGGAAAGACTAGAAATACGATATGCTAATCGACCGTTCGTGCGCTGCTTATTTGAAGCGGAAAAGGTGTTTCTATCTTTGAAGCGACACTGCTCTTTCTTCGATGTGATATTTAAATCACAGCAGTCGTACAGCTGTAAATGATGTGAGCGCTTTGAGCCGAGCGGAGAAAGGCGATCATTAAATGCCCGATCAGATAAAGGCCAGCAATTTCCTCCAATTACCAACCCAATCAACACCATCGGGGGTAAAATAACTGCATCAATAGACATGAGTGTGGGAGGTTCGTTTACAAAGGAGGAATTGAGGCCCTTGATTGGACAATACAACAGGAAGTGATACACACAAACATACACAGCATGCACATCTCTGTATTAATGATCTCAATCTGCACAATACAATTTCCCACAGCGCAATAAAATTCGCTCAAAGCATCCTAAGATGTGACTGTGTGTATACAGTATGTACTTACTGCACAGACTTGGACACCTGAGACCTGAACTTGGTAAACTCTCCTGGTGCGGTCCATTCAGATCCCAGCTGAAACACAGAACAAACCAAAGGATTCCTTGATCATTAACGTTGTAATCAATGTGTAATTTGGTTTACATAATATGATCTACTAAATGAGACTTCTCTTACTTAAAGGAATAGTTCACCCGCCAAAAATGAAAATCTGCTGAAAATGTATTCACCCTCAGGCCATCCAAGATGTAGATTTTAAAGAACAGTTTGTTTGTTCATGGGAACAGATTTGGAGAAATGTAGCATTGCAGTGAATGGGTGCCGTCGGAACGAGAGTCCAAACAGCTGATAAAAACATCCCAATTATCCACCGTGTAACCAACACCACTCCAGTCCATCAATTATCATCTTGTGAAACAAAAAGCTGCGTGTTTGCAAGAAGCAAATCCATCAATAAAGCATTTTAAATTCAAACCATTGCTTCCAGCTAAAATAGGAGTCCTCGGATTCATATTGATTAGTGAAAATGTCATCTCATCCGAATCAGGAGGGAAATATGCACAGATCATGTTCTAAACAAATATGTGGGTGGATTCTGATGTGAGAGACAAAAGGGGATGAACTTTTTCACTGGAGGGAAGCGTTATTATGAATTATGGACTCGTACTTTGGCTGGAAGGTATGGTTTAAAGTTAAAACGTCTTGATGGATTTGTTTCTTACAAACACACAGCTTGTCATTTAACAAGATGTTAACTGATGGACTGGAGTGGTGTGGATTACTTGTGGATTATTGTGATATTTTTATCAGCTGTTTAGACTCTAATTCTGACGGCACCCATTCACTGCAGGGCATCCATTGGTGAGCAAGTGATGCAATGCTTAACTCATCTACATCTTGGATTTTCAGCAAATATTCATTTTTGAGTAACTATTCCTTTCATATGATCCGTTTTCATTTAAATTTGATAATAATAGACTTTTTTTCCGATTTACTCATAATAATTGTTCTAGTATTTTTATTTATTTATTTCTCATTATCTGACCATGAATGTTTAGGTGAGGCTTCTGAATAACAAATAGTTGTGTAAATGTGGGTGGTATATATCTGGGTAAATGACATAAGAGTGTGTTTTTCAAAGAAAAGTTAACATTTAATGTCAAGTGGTACAATCGTGGTCAAAATTGTTGGCACCCTTGATAAATATGATCAAAGAAAGCTGTGAAAATAAATCTGCATTGTTAATCAATTTGATCTTTCAAAAGTGGGGGGAAAAAACACATTATGAAATACATGTTTTTCTCTAATAATGGCCACAATTACTGGTATCCCTAGAAATTCTTATGAGTAAAATATCATTCCCAGTCATGTTTACAATTTTCAGGACACCAGAGTGACTACAAACATGAAATTATGCAGCCATGGCTTTCTGTTTCACAGGACTACTGTATAAATATGAGAAACACAGAGGCCAAATTCCCGTAATCATCCATCACAAGTAGTAAATCCAAAGAATATATTTCTGATGTGCAGCAAATGATTATTGAGCTTCACGAATTAGAAAGTGGCTGTAAGAAAATATCTAAAGCATTGAAAATGACAATTTCCACCATCAGGGAAATAATTGAGTACAATAATTGAGACAAAAAATGTTACAAATCTGCCTGGAAGTGTGTCTATATTATCTTAAAGCAAGGCGAGGAGGCTAGTGTGAGTGGCCAAATGATCACAGCTGGAGAACTGCAGAAAATATTTTCATAATTTAAAAAAATAAAAATTTATAAATATATACTATATATATAGTATATATTTATTTATATATCAAACATCACCTACATCACCTTTTTTTAAAAATATGCACTGGTGGAGTGGAGGTACACATCATGCTTTCAATAAATGCTCAAACATGTGGAAGAAGTTTTGCAAAGTTTTTTTTAGTACAATGAAGACTTTTAAGGGCAAACTGACTCCTCATGATGTGACCCCTTTAAAACATTCAGAAAGGTTTTGTTCCCTCAAAAAAACCTTAAAGGGTTAGTTTACCCCAAAATGAAAATTCTGTCATTAATTACTCACCCTCATGTCGTTCCAAACCTGTAAGATCTTCTTTCATCTTCAGAACACAAATTAAGATATTTTTGATGCTGTTTACGTTCAGTGAATACTCTCCAAAATGGCGCCAGGGTGCAGGGAGGAGACAAATTGTTGAATAAAGTATTTTTTTTCTTTGCACACAAAAATTTACGTTAAAATTAAAATTTAAACGTTACGTTACGTTAAAATTTAAATTACGGTTGAACCCCTGATATCACATGGATTATTTTACCGATACCGATACCGATATATACCGATTTGTGTTCCGAAGATGAACGAAGGTCTTACGGGTTTGAAACGACATGAGGGTGAGTAATTAATGACAGAATTTTTGGGTGAACTATCTCTTTAATAATAACACTTCTTACTAGCAAATATTTTTTTTATAAACACAATCCAAAACATCCCTTTCTTGACCCGCAGGGCGAGTGCAGCGATTTGCCCACCAAACCTCGGTAACTAATGCGTGCTTTTGAAGCAGTGATCCAGAATGAAATCTCCAGCGTTCATCCCAGCATGCCTCTCTTTAATTGTCATGTGTGGCATCTCTCTCGCTCTCAATGCTTCTCTTCACATCACACATCGATGTAATGAATCATAATGCCTCCTGGATCATCCACGATCCCCGCTGCCCTCAAAGACTCCTTTCATTCATCACACACACACACACACACTGACCAACAAAGTCCCGCAGAGCTCCAGATTCCCCACACTTGCCCCGCATTTCGCCAAAAGGAACGAGTTTACTGTCGCACACCTTGCGCGGCCGTCAGCATCAACACATGTGTGACTCGGCCAATGCTAATCACCGCTGCCAAACACAACTCGCCTCTCGCATGTATTAGAGGACAAAGATGTGTTGTGTGTGTGTGTGTTTGTGCATCTGCCTCCAGAGGCCAAAGCTACAGTATATTTCCACTTGAAGGTGACTACAGGAAAATGTGAGGGTAAGAGAAAACATTGGGTGGAAACTTCTTGCTAGTGCACTTGTTAGAGTCAACGTGTTTAAGTTTAATACAAATCACAGCTTTCATTGTGAAGAAGACACTTCACTTTTAAAAGAGTAGGGTACAACAGGGCTAAAATTACACCCTAAGAAAAATTTGCTTTTCATTGCGCCCAAAGTGTATGATTGCATACAGAATATATACGTTTGCATTGAACATTTATGGAGCAACATATTTTGTGTGAAAATACATCATACAAGTTGTTTATTTTGTTTAAAACAATCTTACAAATGTATGAGGTGGCAAGGTGGGCCTTTTACTCCACACACGGGGTAAAAGGCACACAGTATTGATACAAATACTTTAGCTAAAATAATGTTTTTTTGTTTTTAAATAATGTATTAAAAGTTAATACTTGTTAAAAACAATCACTTTAGCAAAGTTTGTACTATTTTCTGCTTATTTTGATAAATAAAAAAAAACTGTTCATTACATATACTGTTATTAAAATATGTTAATACATATATACATTTCTGTATTTTAAAATACAGAAAAAAAAACATTTTACAAAGTAAAGATTCTGAAAGCATTGAAGCAGATCCCATTATAATTTAATAGATTTACAGTAGTAACAACAAATTATATTTTATTATATGACATGATTAATATCATGTTTTTAAATATGATGGTTTCATTTTAAACATGGTGATTATCTCTAAGATGGACACTCAACATACTATATGATATTTACCATCTGAATCTAACCATGTCATGTCAACAAATGGAAAAGTCAGCCTTCTATTAATTATCATGTTAATAATTGTGCCTTTAGCCCCAACAGCGGGGGCGCTTTTTACCCAAAATACCATACTTTTACATATTCTTTCATTATTTAAATAATGTTGCTTTAATTATCTTAAACAAAACTGAAAATCATTAAGAAGACCTTTGTCTCAAAATATATTTAATAATTTTAGTGATTCTCATTTGCTACTTAAATCTACAACATTTAAAAAAACATCAAATATTAGATCAAGTAAGCGCAGAATCAACTTTACGCTGCTGCTCGCGATCGCGTCAAGGATCAGTCACATTTGCACGAGCATCTTGAAAAGCGGATGTTTTGGAAAGTGCTATGCCAAGTTTTTCTGCCATCTAGTGGTTTAGAGGAAAATAATAGCAAAGACGCCTTTTATTTTTTTGTGTCATATTCTGAGTTTGCATTTCACTGTTTTTTTATTTTGAGGAATACTGTATCTGTTTTTGCGCAGGTGAGATGAGTAAAAGCATGTTCACATTTAGTCTAGTAGCCTACTACAGTAAGCATCATGTTTACACAGCGCACACAACGCCTCTGCACTTACTCCCGATTTCTTTCAACATGGCAACACGAGAGCTGTCAGTCAAGAAATTAGAAAACCGGCATTACTTATTTGAAAAAAAGTAACTCAGTATTTTACTGTAAATTAAAAAGCAATGCATTACTTTACTAGTTATTTGAAAAACGTAATCTGATTACCTAACTCAAGTTCCCTTTCAGTCAGTCACATTTGACGTTACGTCGACTGACGTTAGGGGTCTCACTCGGGAGCCCCAATCACCTCTGAGTTTTAGAAGAAAAGGCCAATGAGAATTGACGAGTGGAATTTGCATGCCAAGCCACTCCCCCGTACATACTGGTATATAAAATGGCAGCATGCATCCACTCATTCAGATTTTTGCTTCGGAGCCGATCGCTTCGTGATCACTGCCTTCTGAAAAGGAGAAAGAAGAAACGGAGTCCTCGGCTGCTGAGAATCTTCAGCTTCTCTTGCATTCAGCGGAGAGATTGCCCTGGTTGTGCACAGATAAGATAAAGTGTTTGCCCAGGTCCTTCCCTGGGCAAACCAGCCTAAAAGAGCAATTTCCTACAGCAAGCACGGTCTTCGAGAGTGTCTTTCAAGATGTCTTTCCGACTGTGTGCTTCTGGGTGCGGTAGTGCCCTTACCTCTGACGACGGTCACGTAAGCATGCCGAGACGGTTTTCGTGGATGGCTCGAGCCCACATTGTGAGAACATGTCCATGGCTACGCTAAGGTCGTGGGTCGTAAAGACTCTGCGGCTGCGTTGGTTAGGGACAAGGGTGACCTGAGGATCATGGTCAGGAATGCTTCGTCGGGTCAGCCCCCACGGAAGTCCGGTCCCTCTCAGTGTAGCCCCGTTGAGCTCCCGGCAGATGGTGCCGGTTCATCCCACGGCAGACCCAGCGTCTCTTTTGGGGCTCTGGAAGAGGATAGGATGTCTATCACTGCATCAGAGGAGGGGCTATCATCTTCGGAAGCTGAAGATTCTGCTAAACAGCCCCCCGCCGCGGCGGCTACTCAGTCGGAGTCCGAGATTGAGTTGATGGCCATGCTCCTCCAGACGGCCAAGAGCATCGGGCTGGAGGTGAACTCTCCACCTTCTCCTGAGCGTTTGAGGCTCGCCGATTGGTATCTGGGCTACGGACGTGACTCCCAGCTACGCTCCGCCCCAGTGCTTTTTTTCCCGGAGGTTCATGAAGAGCTCACCAAAGCATGGAAAGCCCTGTACACCGCCTGGTTTGGGCTCTTCCCTCCTCACTCAATGGTGGGGCGGCCAGGGGTTAAGTGGCTGTTCCCCAGGTGGAGCGTGCTGATGTGGTGCACGTGTACCCACAAAACGGCGCCACCTGGAGGAACTGCCAAGGCTTACAGTGCTGTGGGCCAAGCCACTGAAGGCACTGAAAAAGGGTCACGAGGGTAGTCCTGACTCGGGGTTGATGCAGGAACTGTGTACGGCGACCGACTTTGCTCTCCAAGCGACGAAGGTTACCGCATGGTCCCTCGGTCAGGTGATGTCCACCGTGGTGGTCCAGGAGCGTCATCTTTGGCTGAACCTGGCACAGATGCGTGACGCCAACAATTGCTTTCTCAACAGTTCGCTTTCTCGATTGACATTGGACATTGACATCTGTGCCCCCGGCCCTCCCCTGGGGGTTCCTTCATCTCTGGGCACGATTTCTCCTCTCAACACCTTGGAGTTGCAGGACGTGCGCTTCCTTGCACTCCACTGACGGGAGGATCAGGTACGTGCTGCTTCCAGCAGCTAGTCTCTACTTCGGGACACTACGCTTCCCGGGTTGAGCCACCTTTCTTCCCACAGCTGCCTCACCGCGGGGACGTCGGTAACCGCTCCGTTGATTCTACTTGTACAGGGGCTGGGGGGCGTGGTTAGCACTGCCCAGCCTGTCTCGCTGGCTTATCCGGACGGTCCGGCTCGGCTATGCAATTCAGTTCGCCAGGCACCCTCCCAGGTTCAGGGGTGTCCTTTTTACATCTGTTCAAACGGACAAGGATGCCTCTGTCCTGCGTGCAGAGATTGCGGTAGATACGCAATAGAGCCTGTCCCTCCAGCCGAGATGAATTCGGGTTTTTACAGTCCCTATTTCATCATACCCAAGAAGAGCAGTGGGTTACGGCCAATCCTGGCTCTGCGAGTCTTGAACCGATCCCTGCACAGGCTTCCGTTCAAGATGCTGATGCAGAAGCACATTCTTTCTTGCGTTCGACACGAGGATTGGTTTGCAGTTATCGGCCTGAAGGACACATACTTTCATGTCTTGACTTAGCTTTGACACAGAGAGTTTCTTCGGTTTGCCTTTGAGGGTTGAGCATATCAGTACAAAGTCCTCCGATTCGCGCTGTCCCTGTCTCCCTGCGTTTTTATGAAACTGGCAGAGGGTGCCCTGTCCCCACTTTGGGAGAAGGGCATCCGGATCCTCAACTACCTCGACGACTGACTTATATTAGCTCACTTGCGAGATCTGTTGTGCAAGCACAGGGATCTGGTGTTTCAGCACCTCAGCCAGCTGGGGTTTCGGGTCAACTGGGAGAAGAGCAAGCTCTCCCCTGTGCAGAGCATCTCTTTTCTCGGTATGGAGCTGGATTCGGTCAACGAACGAGTGTGCGCAATCAGTGCTGAACTGCCTGAATTTGTTCAGGGGCAAGACAGCGGTTTCTCTAGAACTATTTCAGAGGCTTCTGGGGCATATGGCAGCTGCAGCCACAATTACGCCGCTCGGCCTGTTACATATGAGACAATGGTTCATATTGGTTCAGCATTGGTTGCACGGCCGGATCCCGAGATGGGCATGGCGCCGTGGCACTCTCCAGGTCGGCATTACCAAAGGTTGTTGTCGCCTCTTCAGTCCTTGGTCAGACCCTGCGTTTCTATGGGCAGGGGTGCCCTTAGAACAGGTGTCGAGGCATGTTGTTGTCACCACAGATGCCTCCAAGACAGGCTGGGGTGCCGTATGCAACGGGGATGCAGCTTCGGGCTCCTGGACAGGACCTTGACAGCAGTGGCACATCAATTGCATCGAGTTGCTAGCAGTGCTGCTTGCTCTTCACCGGTTTTGACCATTGCTGCAGGGCAAGCATGTACTTGTCTGGATGGACAACACAGTGACAATGGCATATATGAACTGGTGGTGTACGCTCCCATTGCATGTTGCAACTCGCCCGCCATCTCCTCCTCTGGAGTCAGACTCGGCTCAAATCGCTGCGTGCCGTTCATGTTCTGGGAGAGCTCAATCGTGCAGCGGATGCGCTCTCACGACAGCTTACCCCCCCCCCCCCCCCCCCCCCCCCCCCCCCGGAGAATGGAGTCTCCATCCTCAGGTGGTTCAGCTTAATTGGAGTCGATTCGAGGAAGCCCAGGTGGACCTGTTCACTTCCCAAGAGTCCTCCCACTGCCGACTGTTTTGTTCCCTGACCGAGGCTCCCCTATGCACGGATGCGCTCGCCCCAGGGTTTACACAAGTATGCCTTCCCCCCAGTGAGCCTCCTTGCACAGACCCTGTGCAGGATCAGGGAGGACGAGGAGCAGGTCCTGTTGCTTGCGCCGTTTTGGCCCACCGGCACCTGGTTTGCCGACCTCATGCTTCTTGCGACAGCCCCTCCCTGGAGGGTTCCCCTGAGGAAGGACCTTCTTTCCACGATCTGGCACCCATGACCCGATCTATGGAACCTGCACATCTGGCTTCTGAATGGGACGTGGTAGACCTCCCTGACATTTCTCAGGCCGTGATAGATTCTATCACTCAAGCTAGAGCCCCCTCTACGAGGCAGGCCTATGCATTGAAGTGGGGTCTATTCGTTGAGTGGTGTTCCTCCTGCTGAGAGGACCCTCAGAGCTGCTCTGTTGTGGTGTGGTGCTTTCCTTCCTGCAGGAAAAGTTGGAGCGGAGGCTGTCCCCCTCCATGCTTGCCTGTCAACATTTGCATTCGCAAATTACGTAACACGGTTCGGGTTGTGGCATTTTCCATAGGGACCCCTAACGTCGGTCAATGTAACATCGAATGTGACTGACTGAAAGGGAACGTCTCGGTTACGTACGTAACCCTCGTTCCCTGAGGGAGGGAACGGAGACGTTACATCCGTCATGCCACAACCTCAAACTGTGCTGAATGCTGGGATGCATCTCGGCTCCTTAGCACAAACCTGAATGAGTGGATGCACGCCGCCATCTTATATACTCGTATGTACGGGGGAGTGGCTTGGCATGCAAATTCCACTCACCAATTCTCATTGGCCCTTTCTTCTAAATCTCAGAGATGATTGGGCTCCCGAGTGAGACCCCTAACGTCAGTCGACGTAACATCTCCGTTCCCAGGGTTACATACGTAACCGAGACGTTACTTGTAATGTGTTGCCCGCAACACTGGTCATGTATTTAAATATATTTGTAATGATGAACTTGCAATTTAGTACATTTAAAATACATATTAATTTTAAATGTAATACTGTATAACACACTACTGCTCAAATTATAATCAAGTACTTTACAGGTGCTATAGGGCCAGATTTACTAACAGCTTGCGCAAGCGCAAACCGTCTTTTGGCGTTAAAATAGTCCTGTCTGGATTTACTAAAGACGCACAGTGAAAAATTAGCGCTGAAAAGGCGTGGACACAGTTATTTTTGCGCCTGACCTTTTTGAATATGCATTTGTAGGAGTTTCCCTTTCAGACGCAAAATTTATGGGAGGAGAGTATTAAAATGAATCACGCAACGCGATTTACTAATGTTTGTGCTCGTCAAATTACTGATATTTGTGCCATTATTCAACGCCCCAAAAAAATGTCTTAAAGCAGGCACTAATTTGCGCTGCACTTGGTAGACTGCGCTGGTCATTATGGAAATGATCTGGCTGCGTGTTTACGTATGTGATACTCTTCAAAATGTCCTTGCTGTAGGAAAATAGGTTCCTTGCTGTCTATGGAGGGTCAGAGAGCTCTCGGAATGCAACAAAAATATCTTAATTTGTGTTCCGAAGATGAAAGAAGGTCTTATGGGTTTGGAATGACACGAGGGTGAGTAATTAATGACATAATTTTCATTTTTGGGTGAACTATCCCTTTAACATGTCAAAATAATTATACTTCTTTAAAGTACAACAAAAATGATTAAAACATGATTTAAAATGTTCTTTACAGTAAAATGTTTAATTTGACATTATCACAACATGCTCTTTTTCAAAATCTACTCAAGTGGGTTAAGAAACTGTTAAAAACTGAACTCTATAAGTACACTCAAATTGCCTTTTTCATTAAAATGATCTGAAAGTAGTTTCTTAAAAACAGACTTTTAAGATCTGAAGTACACTACAAGTGCACATTCAATACAATTATGCACACTTCTTTTCACAGATGTTTTGCAAATGAAAAGATGCATCAAAGGAGACATAAGAACATTAAAAATGAGATGGACACACATGATTATTCCACTCTAGTACCGTTTCCATTCAAAACTGGGAGGGATACCCATAATGCTTTACAGCTAGAAGATTTATATTTACACTGATGACTCATTTTCTGCATGAGCTCCACAGAACATCCACCTGCTAAAGGGAAAAATGTGAATGGTGCTTATGGAAATTTTTTTTGGCTACAGGGCATTGTTGTGTAGTTTATAATCGGGTATTCAGGGTGTTTTATGTGTTATGAGTCAAAAGAGTCCACTCGTAGTCTCCAGATATGGATGGAGTCATCCTTTCAGTGTATGTCTATGGGATTTTGTATGCTTGTTTTATTGTCCATCGGGTGAAACTCTTAAAGGGATAGTTCACCAAAAAAAAATTAATTCTGGAAGACCTTCACTCCCTTGTGTCATTCTAAACCTGCATGATGTTCTTTCTTATGCGGTACACAAAATAAGGTATTTTGAAGAATGTTTGGACTTCATTAAATTTCACTGTATAGATGAAAACAATGAAAATGCTGCTGTTCGTTGTCTTAGTAGCTAACGTTATAATCAGAACTTGAAAACTTGCTCGAGTTATAATTGCGAAAAATTAAAATGTTCCCATAGGCCATGTTTACTACATTCAAATATGTCGCATCAAGCAAAAATCAATCATAAGACAAGCAACTTATCGTGAAATGTTCGTAAAGATTAGTAGTTTTACACCATTTCCTAACCAAATACGATGCGATATAACTCTGGTGACAATCAATATGTCTGTTCACACCAGATGCGACAGGTACAAAACGCAACAAAATCAATCACAAATCATAGCCAAATCAAGGTACATTGATTTACCTCAATGATTTACAAACGCTTGTTGCGTTTCGTCATCACAGCTAGTTAGAAAAATTTCTCCCCTCCTTCTAACCAGATGTGCCGGCAACACGCAATAAATATATCTTTTTCATGTTAATCCATGTTTTCTATGTTAAGAGGAAAAATACTTGTGAAAATGTTTATATATTGAAATATGACACATCAAGCAACAATCAATCACAAGACAGATGAACCAATGCTGTTGTTGTCGTTGTTGCCATCAGTGTTGGGTGTAATGCATTACAAGTAACGTAATCAGATTACTTTTTCAAGTAACTAATAAAGTAACACATTACTTTTACATTTATATCCAAATATCTGAGTTAACTTAAGTTACTTTGTTTTCTGAATTATTCACTGACACCTCTCTTATCCCCATGTTAAGAGAAATTGGGAGTAAGTGCAGAGGCACTACCGTCAGCCTGAGGCTTATTCATTCCACTTTTGGTGTGAAAGAGCCCCAAAAAGTAACACAAAACTATTAGTTACTAACACAAAACTATTTGTTACTTTTTATGGAGTAATGCAATATTGTAATGCATTACTTTTAAAAGTAACTTTCCCTAACACTGCTTGCCATGGTGCATTATATTCAATTGTTTGTAAAGATGTAGTTTTATCATGTTTCCTAACCAGACACAATGTAATATGACTCTAGAAAAGCAATTTGTATGTTCCAAAATAGAGTCAACTGTTGCTTTTTGTGCATCGCCATGGCGGCTGGTTCAAAGAATCTTCCCCTCGCTAAAACGTGTCCTAACAAGACAAGTCGCGACACACAATAAACGTATCTTTTCCATGTTAAGAGGACAAAATTGTGGAAAACGTACCATTTATCGTATGTTGCGGCGTGACATGGTCTCAGCGAGGTGGATTTTTAACAAATTATTCAAAGGTCAGTCTCTTTCTCACACAAAGCTTTTGTTCACTCTCAGAAGACTTGGAATATAGTGATAGTGGCACTTCTGGAGCCGTTTTTGTCATTTCTGGAGACTGACAGCCCCTCTGCGTCTTTTTCAATGTAAGATATTTATCATCTTGGACACGGTATATTTTTTTGTACCGTTGAAAGTAAAGAAAGTCATACAGGATTGGAGCAATAAAGTGTAAATGATAGCAAAATTTTATTTTTGAGTGAACTATCCCTTGCATAACCTGGCAGCTGTATTTTTCATCTTTCAGAGGAGCCTGAGGTATTTTTGTTGGCATTACCCCACTGCTCCTCTCTCCTTTATGCTCTTCTGTCTATTTTTGAGCCATGTGAACATTCCCCAAACACAGAATTACATTGAAGAAACTCATTTCGTCTATCTTCGACCCTGGAATCTTGAATAAATGGAAAGGGGGTACGGGAGCAATGGAGTCACACCTCTATTATACTGAAGCAAGATATTGCTCTTTCTTCTTCGTGAACCAGACACAATGTAATATGACTCTAGAAAAGCAATTTGTATGTTCCAAAATAGAGTCAACTGTTGCTTTTTGTGCATCGCCATGGCGGCTGGTTCAAAGAATCTTCCCCTCGCTAAAACGTGTCCTAACAAGACAAGTCGCGACACACAATAAACGTATCTTTTCCATGTTAAGAGGACAAAATTGTGGAAAACGTACCATTTATCGTATGTTGCGGCGTGACATGGTCTCAGCGAGGTGGATTTTTAACAAATTATTCAAAGGTCAGTCTCTTTCTCACACAAAGCTTTTGTTCACTCTCAGAAGACTTGGAATATAGTGATAGTGGCACTTCTGGAGCCGTTTTTGTCATTTCTGGAGACTGACAGCCCCTCTGCGTCTTTTTCAATGTAAGATATTTATCATCTTGGACACGGTATATTTTTTTGTACCGTTGAAAGTAAAGAAAGTCATACAGGATTGGAACAATAAAGTGTAAATGATAGCAAAATTTTATTTTTGAGTGAACTATCCCTTGCATAACCTGGCAGCTGTATTTTTCATCTTTCAGAGGAGCCTGAGGTATTTCTGTTGGCATTACCCCACTGCTCCTCTCTCCTTTATGCTCTTCTGTCTATTTTTGAGCCATGTGAACATTCCCCAAACACAGAATTACATTGAAGAAACTCATTTCGTCTATCTTCGACCCTGGAATCTTGAATAAATGGAAAGGGGGTACGGGAGCAATGGAGTCACACCTCTATTATACTGAAGCAAGATATTGCTCTTTCTTCTTCGTGTCTATCTTCCCTCTCAGCTCTTTTGCTGCCACTTCATTCCCTATTTGTCAAGTCGTCGCATCAAAATTGAAATGAATCTTTGCTAAATGAACCTTCAGACGAATCTCGAAACATTTGAGCATCTATATTTACGGAAACAGATACAACGAGTTTCTCTGTTTCTCCAGCTTGGATGGATTTCCCCATCTACAGGTGACTGGAAAAGGTCTGTCACTTCCGTAAGGAGTCGCTCGGAATTCCGGACAGGCTGCAATTCTTTTCTTAGACGAAGAGACGCCTCCAAGCCTTGGCGTTTCAATCGATCAGACGTCTCTGTGACAGGGTATCGAGTCCTTGGCTGGCGAGCGTGAGCGCCAAGCCCTGTCTGAGCCAGACGTAATCGATACGCCAGTAAACCGCACATTCCCTGTGCACTCTCACAGGCTTCTGGCTGAGGCGCTAATTGTGTTTTACAAAGCCAATGCTCCCTCACATCATACAAATCTTCACTTCTAAGTACTGAGACCTCTGGGGAATAAATCTAAATGAAATCCACCATGCAGTAACAGCAAGGTCCTCCATTTGAGGAAATAAACGCCGCTGCCCACAGTGACTCTGGAATCTGTTATTCAGTGACTAATGAAAGGAGTGCTGAATGATATTTATTCTTTAAAACCTATAAAATTGAATACAGGTTCATGGGCAAGTAATATAAACTACATAACATACTAAATATATTTAAGTATTTTACTTACATTATATATATATATATATAAATATTTTATAAAAGTAAATGTTTCATTGTATTAGTTTTCGTTAACTAATATAATGATAATATGAAATCACTTACCTTTCCCACGTAGGCCAGCAGACGGGCGTTGAGAGGACTGTCATCTGAACTCAACCAGAACTCTGAGTTATCATCGGAAGAAACCGCAAACTGAAAATCACCTGCATATAGAATATACTTTCTTATTCTTTGATAACATGTATGTGTGTGAATGTGAGGGTTTGCACCCATTTGCACCTTGTTAATATAAACAAGCATTTACCATCTTTGTAAGGTAGAATATATCCAAATATTCTCAGGCCATAGTTCTTCCATTTTGGAGCCACGGCCAACTTCTTCACAGCAGTTCTCGTCTGGAGAGATAAAACGCATGATTATGAAATTAGTATGTGGTGGGGATGAGCAAAGACAGACACGGTAGGTGTGCTAAAATACAGTACTTTTTTACTTTTTAAACATCTCTGGAATAATTTAGCCTTGCTAAAGCTAATATTTTGTGTTGTTTCACACACATTTAGCATAATTTGACAAAATCACAGCTTGGTTGGAAGTGACACAAAATATTTTGTTGCGAAATGATATTTACTTTGTTTTCTTCACACATCACATATTTTCAGATTTAATATTTTATCTTTTGCTGACACTGTTGCCACCTTATTAAACATGTTAATTAACGTTTAAAAAATCATTAATAGGCATAAAATTGATGGTTGTGTTGGAGATTATGCCAGAGAGACAACTATAATGAGTAAAACAAAAATAACAAAATAATTTCACACTCACACACACACACACACAATAAATAAATTAATTAATTAATTAATAAAAAAAAAACACATTTATTTATTCCACTATGTTTAGATTTTCACAAATTTATAATAAAAAAGCAACTATGAATAATGAAGACATAAAAAGTTTTCAAGTCAGTTTTAATGTGATTGTCATAAAATTGTTATAAAAGTCTTATATCTTATAAAAATCAATCACTGAGACATAATGGGGCTCATTTTATTTCAAATAAAACACCTCTGTGAGTTCTGAAGCCGTTCCTGCTCTGTCTGTCCAATCTCACCCTGCCATAAATGCTAAACAGACACACATAACAATGTGTGTGAGACCAGAATCTCAGATATCTGTCATCTGTTTACAAAAATCACAGGGAAAGACAGACGGAGATAAAGAAGCGGAGGAACAGAGAGAAGGCTTTCCGGAACAGAGTAAGTATTTTCACAGTATTGGCTGTACATGCTTTTAATTTGGGGTGAGTTCTGTCAGACATCTTGATCTGTGATCTATAAAAACAGGCCTGCCAAAAAAGAACCAAAAATGAAATATATAAATACATGACAAAGTAAAGTTGAGGAGGTGGGATGACTGTGTAGGTGGTCTGAACTAAACATAATTCACAAAGACAGAGCAGGAAAAGCCAACTGTATAATTCCACCCATTACAACCTTTTGGGGCTTTCAATTAAATTCAACCACCCACATGAGGAGAGAACGCTGGAGGTTTGCAAACATACCTTCCAAAACCCTATAATAATAAACAAAAACTGCAGTTTGCCATAAATCAAAGGAATACTTCACCGAAAAAATGGGTGAGTTAAATGACATCAGAATTGTGCCATGGTCATGTCATAGCAAAATAAAAGTAATGAAAAAAAAAAAAATACATTTAAAAATATTGTAATTATTTTATTTAATGTTTTAATTGTTAGGGACAGATACAATAAACATAGATGAAACTGAAATAACAGTCATCCCATGCATGTACCATAGTGCTTGCAGCCGAAGCCAATTTGCAACACTTGTCCCTAGGAGGGCTTTTATAAATTACAGTTACAAAAAACAACAAGTAGTTGTCACGATCGCTACTGTAAGGGAGCGCGGAGCGAGGAACAAAGAGACGTGGAGTACATCAACAAGGAGACTTTAATAACATCAAGGAAACCAGGAAAAAACACGTAGCAGAGGAGGTTGACATAAACAATACCGGACCGAGAACAACGGACCGGAAACACTTTAAATACACAAGACATGACACCTGGAACTAATGAAACATAATAGGAACAGGAAAGAGGAAGAACCAAATATGGGCATAAGGAAACACGAGGGAGAACTTGGGGGAGGAAAACACAACACAACGGGAACACAATTTTGACATTACTCCCCCCTCCAGGAAGGACACAACATCCAACGGGGAGGGGGGGTGGGCGCTCTGGAGGCCCCTCAGGACAGACACGGGACAGCAGGCCTCCAGAGCGGTACCCATTCCAGGACGCCTGGCGGATCCGGCAGTTCGGGGCGCCATGGCGGAGCAGGCAGTTCAGGAGGCCATGGCTGAACAGGCAGACTAGGAAGCCATGGCGGAGCAGACAGTTCAGGAGGCCATGGCGGAACAGGGAGCTTGGGGAGCCTGGCCTCGGCACTGGGCCCGGCCTCCACGGATGGACCCCTACTACCCCCTCCCCCCCAAAAAAAAATCCTTGGGGAGAATGTAGTCTTTAGAGGCCCTCCGTAGGCCTAACTTGGGAACTGTGGCCCTCCCTGGGCTTGACGTGGGGACTGGAGCCCTCCTTGGGCTGGACGTGGGGACTGGAGCCATCCTTGGGCTGGACATGGGGACTGGAGCCCTCTCTGGGCTAAACTCGGAGACAGGAGTCCTCCGTGGGCTAAACGAGGGTACTGCAGCCCTATCTTGACGCTGGTCTGGGACTAGAGCCATCTCTCGACTTTGGTCAGGGGATAAAGCTGATACTGGAGTGAACTCAGGGGCTGGAGCCGACTGGAGCGAGCTCTGGGGGGCGCTCTCGGGCAAGGAAGAGGACCGTGAGCCATCTTTTTCTCCTCATCCACCTCTTTTGGTTACAGGTGAATAGGGCGGCTAGCGGGCTTGGGTCAGCTGCGGCCGGCAAGCTTGCGGGAGCCGCGGCCGTCGGGCTTGAGAAGGGGCGCCGCTTACTGTTTCTGTTTTGGTCCGGTATTCTGTCACGATCATTACTGTGAGTGAGCGTGGAGCGAGGAACGAGGAGATGTGGAGTACATCAACAAGGAGACTTTAATAACATCAAGGAAACCAGGAAAACACATGTAGCAGAGGAGGTTGACACAAACAATACCAGACCAAGAACAACGAACCGGAAACACTTTTAATACACAAGACATGACGAGAAACACCTGGAACTAATGAAACATAATAGGAACAGGAAACAGGAAGAACCAAATATGGGCATAAGGAAACACGAGGGAGAACCTGGGGGAGGAAAACACAACACAACACAAGTCTGACAGTAGTACACCAATTTATAATATAAGTACACTAAACAAGACTACAAGTTTACACCTTTCTCTGAGAGAACAGTCTGAGCAAATTATGTTTTGCAATGTATAACTTTACAGTTTCCACTAGAAGCCGCTCTAGTGGATCTACTGATCCCCTACAATCTCTCAAAAAATTTACATAAGTGCATAGGGGCAAGACCATTTAAACATTTTACAAAGTAAACTTTACATAATGAAAAAAGACAAAGTGAGCACAGCTCAATGGCAAATATGGCAAATTAATGAATAATTGAATTAATAAATAAATACATAAATAAATAAAATATTTTCATGGTGACACCAAATAATAAATAATAATAATAATAATAAATGATTTCCATGGTGACACCAAAATAAAAAGTAATGAAATAATAATAATAATAATAATAATAAATGATTTCCATGGGCGATAAATAAATAACTTTTGTGGTGACTCCAAAATAAATGTAATGCATTAACAACAATAATAATGATAATAATAAATCCAAATAATTCATAATTCATTATCAAAACTATAATATATAATCTTATAATTTTTAAGCCAACAATAAACTCATATATTTTACTTATATTTATTTTACAATACACAAATTAATTTCTCATTTCGTCCAACTGAGTGTAACACACCAAGTTCTTCTAAAGAGCACATTCCTCCCAACGATCACATAGCTGCTTGTTTACTCGTCTTTCTGCTAATATTTACTTTCCACCGTTTCAGTTACGCTTCACTGGGCTCCCCATGCAAATTTACGGCCACTGTTGTGAAAGACGTGGGCTTGTGTTTTAATCTAACCAAACACAGCGCTGTCACATTACTCTAAAACTCAATTATGTTTTTCTCATATCAGCACGACAGCTGTCATCAAACCAAAACAACACGCTCGAATATCCCTACTAAAGTTTACCGTACCAATAACTCACATCTGAATTTTATAAATTTTTTATACAAGATTGTCATAATTATAATTCCAGATTTCACTATTTGTCTTTCCATTTAGCTCAACTCCATCATAACAGTATCCTCCATCTCATAAATCATACAAGCTAAACAGATATTCAGTAATTCATGTGTTTATATTAATAATTAACTCGCTCATCTAAAAACAAATTGTCCTCTTTAAAGCTTCCTGCAGTAAAAACCGGCCACGGGGCCAATCAAAAAGAGTCCAAACTGTTTCAAGATTTGAATTAAAGATTCATTTTTAATATCCCAAAGCACTGCACATCAGTAAATCCACACCAGTTTTGCTATTAATTATCTCAGAAAACATAATTACGCACAATTTTCAGTATATAAGCAGGACATCATCTTCCACTATTTTTCCCTACAAACTCCTGATGTTTATGTGAGCAGAGCACACACGTCTCTCGAGACGGGAGTCTGAGTTATAGCTGCTCCAGGACAATAGATAAACCAATTTCATCTCTACATCACCCGAGAATACAAGAACGTGAGATCTAGTCTGTGGGAGTTTTGAATTATGAAAGACACAGAGAAGCACAGACATGCACACACTCTCAAGAAAATAACAAACAGACACATCCAACTGACCAAACGTCTGAGACCTTCATGTAAACCTGGACGTTTGGGATTTCTTCCATTAAAGCACGAGATGTTCTTCAGATCATTTCTGGAGAACGTGATCATGAGGTTTTGTCCATGTCAACTTGAGTGCTGCTGTCAGCAAACCAAATAATAATGCGTTCTGAAATTGTTATGCTAATAATATGATATGCCAATAAAATGCTAAATAGAAGTAGTCTCAGATTTTGGAGCAGAAGGTGATTGTGTTTCTGTTGATACTCACATGGGGGTAGAGAGGAAAATGCAGGTTCTTCCTGAGCTGAGCGACTGAGGAGCCACACCAGTCCTCAAAGACGTGGAGATTCGCCTGACCTTTAAACTGGGAAGAAGAAACATGGAAGACCTGAAGATTACTTTCTGACACACTGCTGAAGTGTATACAAATTGGAATAAAAAACTGAATTTAATGTTTTGCCACAATTAGTTTTTTTTTAATTCGCATGACGGCACACGCGATAAATTACTCACGATGAGAGCGCGCTCTATGAAGGACCGTAACGTAACAGAACAGAATAAATTTTTTCGTTGACAATGATGGCGGTGGAATGGGGAAAAAACACAAGGTTATGAGACTTCAGTTGAACTTCTTTTAACTTGAGCGCCATATTTTTAGAATGCCGTTTCAAACATGAGACGCTGCATAAGACTCCAACGCAAATGTCAAACATGTTCATCAAACACATTTACAGAAAAACAATGGAAAATTAGTGCAATGGAATGAAAAACCTGAAAAGAACCACTACTGTATGTCTGATATTTCATGTTTGCATGATGCTTACAGGCTGAAAGCTGCTGTTTTTTTATTTAATTTGATTTATTTTTAAACACGATATTTAATGTTAATAACAAGTCTACTGGTGTTATAATTTTAGTCATTTTTAATTTGAATAGCCTTGACATTTAGAGGTTCATTTTTACCATTCTGAAAATATATTATAGGATATGTTTAAGACAAGTTTGTACAATATGTGCCTTCATATTTCATACATATTTTCAGCAAATATATTTAACAATTTTATTTGTTTTACTTTTACACCATGTTAAAGTGTGCTGCACCTGGAATAAAACGTTCTTTAACCAGATGGTTAATAAAGAAAATGTTACTTGAATCATGTTGTAGTTGCATTTCAAGTAGTTAAATGCAAACAAACAAACAAACAAATAAATACATATCTTGCATCTGTCAAACATTCTAGAATACAATGAGGGTTGTTTTGCCATATCACCTAGACAGACAGACAGACAGACAGACAGACTAGATAGATAGATAGATAGATAGATAGATAGATAGATAGATATTGTCAGGTGATAGATAGATAGATAGATAGATAGATAGATAGATATTGTCAGGTGATAGATAGATAGATAGATAGATAGATAGATAGATAGATAGATAGATTTCAAACACTCAAATGTCTGCATGTGTGGATCTACTGAAAGGCTACAGTTGACTGGTTGACTGTAGTGTAACATTTTGAGAAGCTTGTAGTTCGGAAAGTTAAAGTTTCAAAGTAGCTTCCCAAACACTGGCAGAAACGCATGCTGAGACCAGCATCCAAAACCCAACATGCTGCTCACCAGCTGCGCTCGTCTCTTCAGCAGGGAGCCCGTGTGTTCCTGGATGAAAATACAATATCCACAGTCTTTAAAAAAACACCAGCTTCTGTACTATTATGAGATTTACAGCAGAACCACACCAGGGATTGAGTCCCCAAACCGCTGAAGATCCGTCAGAGCATCTAATCCTGTCCTGACCACTGCCGTGTGACCTCAGCTGGACCGACCCGCCACAGTCTGATCCACGGGGAGTTGAGCATTAATAAAACACGACAGCAGTTTAGATGACTGGTGTTCTGGCACATTGTTCCACACAGCGTCCACAGGCTCCCCAAAAACCACAACAACACAGCGCAGACCATCAGAGGTGTTACAAGCCTGCAGCGAAAGGCAGGAAAACCAGAACATTTTCCAGCCCAGTAGAAAAATCGAATCGTTTCAGAACGCGTTCACGGCGCTCGCTTCAGATAATTCTGATGGGCCGCGTCACAAACCATTAGCATCAGTTAGCACGCTAAAGCACGGATGACCACGCGCAATACCGAGAACGCCAGCTCTCACCTATGTCAGTTAAAGCTCTTTAAGCCCGACAAATAGAACCGACATATTCACATTAGACAGCCGGCTACGTCTCTTTTCTGTACTGAGTTAAGCTTTAACCCTTTCCTATACCAACTGTATGTGTGTGTGTATGTGTATGTTAGACCATTTTATGTAGGATGTTAGACCAGTTTATGTGTTTATGTAGTATGTTAGACTAGTTTAAGTGTTTATGTAGTTAATAAAACCTTACTTGTATCACACTTGACGTGGTTCATTGTTTGCTCATAACTGGAGTCACTTAATCATGCAGATTTATGCTACAAGCTTTTGTAGAATTGTACAGTAAGAAAGTTATTTCCCTTAACCAGGAAATTAACGTTCTTAGAATTGACAAGACAGTTGACCCTGAGAGGTCAGCTAAATATCTACAGCGGATCTAAAATATTCATAATTAATTATAACTAGTTATGGTTAATTATTCATATTTCCCATGAGCTGATTCGTTACAATAGATAGATAGATAGATATTGTCAGGTGGTAGATAGATAGATAGATAGATAGATAGATAGATAGATTTCAAACACTCAAATGTCTGCATGTGTGGATCTACTGAAAGGCTAATATTGTACAGTTGACTGTAGTGTAACATTTTGAGAAGCTTGTAGTTCGGAAAGTTAAAGTTTCAAAGTAGCTTCCCAAACACTGGCAGAAACGCATGCTGAGACCAGCATCCAAAACCCAACATGCTGCTCACCAGCTGCGCTCGTCTCTTCAGCAGGGAGCCCGTGTGTTCCTGGATGAAAATACAATATCCACAGTCTTTAAAAAAACACCAGCTTCTGTACTATTATGAGATTTACAGCAGAACCACACCAGGGATTGAGTCCCCAAACCGCTGAAGATCCGTCAGAGCATCTAATCCTGTCCTGACCACTGCCGTGTGACCTCAGCTGGACCGACCCGCCACAGTCTGATCCACGGGGAGTTGAGCATTAATAAAACACGACAGCAGTTTAGATGACTGGTGTTCTGGCACATTGTTCCACACAGCGTCCACAGGCTCCCCAAAAACCACAACAACACAGCGCAGACCATCAGAGGTGTTACAAGCCTGCAGCGAAAGGCAGGAAAACCAGAACATTTTCCAGCCCAGTAGAAAAATCGAATCGTTTCAGAACGCGTTCACGGCGCTCGCTTCAGATAATTCTGATGGGCCGCGTCACAAACCATTAGCATCAGTTAGCACGCTAAAGCACGGATGACCACGCGCAATACCGAGAACGCCAGCTCTCACCTATGTCAGTTAAAGCTCTTTAAGCCCGACAAATAGAACCGACATATTCACATTAGACAGCCGGCTACACTTTCAACCCAGCATATTTTATTCCCGGTATTTGGTGTCTGTCAGAAGACATTAGACTGGAGCAGACAGAAGAGAACTGGGAGTTATTGTTTATTCCTTGCTGTTGGCTCAAAATTGATTCCTTTTCTCTCCCTCTGCGAATTCTCTAAATGCGATCAATACGAGAAGATCAGAAGCACAATTCTGTTACACAGCGCATTTGCACACACCACAGAGACTAAAGGAATAAAGGCACCTTGCGGTTGAAGTACTGGAGGGAAATTTATTCGCTTTCATGAAGTGGAGAAACTTCATGAAAAAGGAGAAAATGTTCCTGACCATCACAGCTGAGGTGAACTCGGTCAGCCCATCAGTTCTGTAGTTTATCTAACAGTCGTTTCGGGAACTGACCTCGGGTTCAGGAGGAATGGTTGGCGTCTTGCTGAGAAAGTGTGAAGTGGTTGATGATGCAATTTCAAGGCCTTTCCTACAGGAGTCATATCATGCAAAAACGAAAAAAAAAAGTAAAAAAAAAAAGGCATTTGTAGATATATATACCAACATTCAAAATCTTCAAGGTTGTAACAAAGGACAGCTCCAAAAAAACAAAAAAACAACAATAATATAAAAAAAAGAAAGGGTCTTTTTGGATTTTATGTTTAGTTCCCATAACTAATATATATACATATATATATATATATATTGTGGCGGGATCACCAAATGCCAGACACAGCGGGTGTGGCGTCAGGCCTCGGAGAGGCTTTTATTAACAAAATATAAACAACAAAGTGTCCAGGAAAACGGGGAATCAAGTGTCCAAAATAAAACAGTGGATCTGGTGTCCTCGTCGTGCTGCGGGGTTCGTGCAGGGACGGGCAGTGGTCAGGAAGGAAGGGTCCAGATAAGGGCGGAGTCCGGCGGCCGCACGCACTCCCCTCTCCGGTCCGGGGCGTGATGGGGCAGCAGCTTCTTTCAGCGGCTTCGTCCTTCTCTCTGACCACGGCACTTGAAGGGACTAGACGGCCCGGCATCCTGGCCTGACGGCCGTGTAACGGGTGCGGTTCTCGTCCGGACCATGGGTCCGGTAGCTCACGACCCTGGCGGCACGGGTGTCCCTCTACGCACCCCTCCTGGACCCACGAGGATACCAGCGTGCATGCACGGATAAGAGACCGGTCTCCCGAGGAGAGGCGCGCTCGGCATTTAAACAGCGGCGGTGATGAGGCTCCATTCGGTTCAGGTGTGCCTCCCATCACACGCCGCCAGCCCTGGCTATTTCAGCTCCCCTCCTCTCTCACGCACCCACTCCCGTCGGGAGCCTGGTCGAAGGGCGGTGATTAAGGGACGGGCTGATGCTGATAATTAGGGGGAGGCAGCCGACTCGTCACAATATATCTATATATATATAAATACATTTCATATATTAAGAAATATATCTCATAAATGTATCAAAAATATCTCATAAAATGTTTTAGCATAAATGCAATATCATAAATATTGCGTAAATATATTTATGTATAATAATACTACATAAATGTAAATGTAAGCATATTTTGATGTAAGCATATTTAAATTTTTTTTATGTAGTGCTTTTTAGGATGAGAAAAGTGCAATAAAAATGCATTATTATTATTATTATTTTTTTTATTATAAATGTTACATGTAGTCATATAAACCTCACACTTTTTCATAAGAATAATTTATAACTCTGCCATGAATGAACGAACGATAGACCGGACGAACAAACAAACAAATTAATTCATTCAATTTCAATTTAAGAAACATTATGCTTCAACCTCAATATGCTAAACAATGACCAATGATATTTTTCTCAAATATCTGAATGATTTTTAAAATACTATTTATTTATTTACCGCTTCGTGAACTCTTTTGACCGATTCATTCGAAAGAACCAGTTCATGAGAGTAATTTGTTTGTGTAATGAACATCATAGTTAAAGAAGACTTTAAAAGTGTGGTCACATTTACCGTTACTTCGACGAAATTCAGGAAAGTTTTGAAACATCTGAAAATGTGAAGATTTGAAAATATTCATATATATATCGCTGTTCGACTGACAATAGACAATGGATCTTTTCGTGCGAAAATTTTCACTGAAATTTCGCTAAAATTTCCCTAATGTAACAACACACCCTAAATATGTAATTAATTCCACCTAACGAAATTATATGACAAAACCGCATATTTATATTATCGGAAACATTTCTCTCTTTTGCATTTACACAAATTTTGTCACCATTTGAAGACTTGGGTGAAGCAGTGCTAACTATATTGGAATAAGAGAAAAAAAATTGTGCCTTTGGATGTCAGAATTGGAATGGAAATAATTTTTAGGTTAGCCAATCATAACAAAAGGTTAGCTCAAGCAGAAGAACATTCTGTCATCATTTACTAGCCTTCATGTTGTTCCACACCTGCATGACTTTCTTATATATCTGTATGAAGTTATGAGAAAGAACAATATCCAAACAATGTCCAAACACTGAGACATTTTTGAACATATCTTCTTTTGTGTCCCAGAAGAAAAGTTGCATAAATGGGCTTATAATGTTCAGGAAAACCATAAAATGATTCAAAAGTGAATGATTTGACCACTTTAACAGCAGGTTTGAAAGCATTGAACACATAGTGATCTTAGACCACATTTATTCCTCTCCTTAACATGTCACACCCGCCCTAAATTTCTGTTAAGGGGAATTAAAGTTGCCGACGTACAGAAACAGTCTGAAAATAGTTTCTGTTTCTACACATACATGCAACCACACGGAATGATATAAACATCAATAACATGCACTTTGATTCGATTCTTGCAGCTGTTTTATTGCATACCCTGTTGAATTCAGTGAGTCAGTCTCTCATTTGTGCTGTGAGCTTTTATCCTCGGTACCAGCCCACAAACTAGGCCACAGAGATTAACCCTGCGATTCCACGGCTATAAATAAACACCAGCAAGCAGAACATACTGTATTTTCATGGAGTGCCATTCTTGTTTAAACCACAGGGATTTGTATGGGGAGGTTTTTATTAAACTCAATCGCCTTCATGGGTAAATATGGCAGCTGTCTTCAACATTTATATAATCCTTATGTAATATCTCCTGCGCGCTTGATTCATAGCTATAAAAGTGCAATGATTACTAACAAAATCAAGTCTCGTGAAGTCATATAATAGCTTTGTGTTCAATGACAATCTACTCTCCAGTCAGCGATTAACTCAAGAACCATTGAGACCAGATCAGTGAATCATTGACTCAGTGAGTTGAATTTGAAAAGCGCAAACAATTCTTTTCAGTGATCCAGTTTGCAAATCAGACTGAATATTTTGTGAATGAAATGGACTGATTCAATAATGAATTAGAATTCAACTCAACGGTCCTTCAAAAGTTCACATTTGGGTGTTTTTATGAAATTGTATGTGGTTATACAAGATACCAGTGACCGTATAGAGATTCACATTTGCTCTTTCAGTAATATTTATCCCAAAACACGTCTTTCTCACAAAAGAGAAAGGCCACAGTTCTGAATCTGATTTAAGAACCTACTTATGCATTTCTTATAGAGCTCTATGGTGTGACTTGGAGGGGCAGGACTGACCTTCTGAACATGCAAGTTCATGTCCTCCTCTGGTTCATGCAGAGGCCTTTATTTATTTGGATGCTCAAGCCACACTTACATATACATAAAGGTAAACCAAGAGTAATTGCAAACAAATGCTGTTGGAGTTTTTCTAGTTTTTTTTAAATAAAACAAAATAAATAAATTAAATTAAATTAAACTAAATTAAAGTATTCAACAGAACAGACACTTTGCAAATAAAGATACACAAGAGGTCAATGTTCACAGGACTTCATTGACTTATGTCAATTCGCATTTTGAGTTTAATTGCACGAAACAAGTAAAAGCCAGAACTATGTCATTCAATATACTCAAGATTTGAATCTACTCCAACATGAATAGTGAGAAATGCCATACATCAACTGGATTAGTTGTTGTGTGTGGTGCTGTTTTATGTCTCCATCAATTGATCTCTCAAGCGATCACTCATCGGTGTCCTTTATGATGTCACATGGCCTCATATTGATTGATGATAGTAATCAAACGCTCTCATTAATGCATTAATGGAAACCCTCCTGCTTCCCAGAACTGCTGCTAATGACCTGTATTTGGGAAGACGGAGAGACAGAGACCCGCTCCTCAGATTAATGTTGCACAGCCTATAGGGGCACAATGACATCAGCCTGTCGCATCATTGTTGGATTTTTGCTATAAATACCAACCTATGCTAAGAAAATGATTGTCTTAAAGGGGTCATATGATGCGATTTAAATTTTTCCTTTCTCTTTGGAGTGTTACAAGCTCTTGGTGCATAAAGAAGATCTGTAAAGTTGCAAAGACTAAAGTCTCAAATCTAAAGAGATATTCTTTATAAAAGTTAAGAGTCAGCCACGCCTACCTAAAAAACGGCTCGTTCTAACACGTCCCCACATATCTACCTCACTATGTGGGAAGATTTGCATAACACCGCCCAAATGTTCACGCAAAGAAAGAAGGCGTAACTATTATTCTCGCTGTAGTATTGTTGCTGCCACCGCCATGTCGTGAAGGCGCTGTGTGCTTCGTTGTGAAAGCGAAACTACTTTGTTTGGTCTTCCAAAAGAGGACGATATCTGCTTCGTCATGCCTGGAGCTGATGACATGGTTTTATGTTTACGCGGTGCGATACAACCCAACGCGTAAAAAGACAGTATAAGTCATTATAATCCATATTTATGTCCCCACTGGATGCAACGAATGCCTCGTTTATAATGGTTTTTCATGTTTTTGAATCATCGCTCCGGCCGGAAAGGGCATCACAGTATGGTAAGGGGCGTAACATTTCCATCACACGCTTGAGGTATTCGGCCAATCACAACGCACTGGATAGCTGGCCAATCACAGCACACCTCGCTTTTTTAGAACGATGAGCTTCAGAAAGGCAGGGCATAGAGGAGAAACAATAATGTACAGTATGTGGAAAATAATGTGTTTTTTGAACTTTAAACTGCATAAACACATTTCATTACACCAAATACACAAAATAATGTTATTTTTAGCAACATCATATGACCCCTTTAACTGGTTGGAGATATTCATTTTATTTTTATAGAAAATTAATGTATTTATTTAATTTTTTTCAAAAAAAAAACATTTATATTATTATTATTATTAATTTAGTTTAATAATCTATTTGTCAGGGTTCTGTCACGTCGGTCTAGTTTATTCATGGTTTTGTGACGGAGCCATGACACTCCCGTCTTGTCTTGTTTTCTTGTGAGTGTGCGGCTTTGAGTGTGCTCGAGCCATGCGCTCTCTTGTCTGCATGCCTTGTTTCATGTTGGAGCGTGGTGTTCGGATCCCGGCACTCACGTCTTGTTCAGATTCAGTTTCGGTTTGGTGTCGGGGTTCAGACACTCGCGCTCCATTTTCTGTTTTGCTGAGGGAGCGTGCGTTCTCGAGTTCACTCGGGCCGTACACTCTTCTGTCCTCGTGTCTCGTGTTGAGCTGCGTGCTTTCATGTTAAATATTGTGCTGTGTAGTACGCAGCTTGTGATTTTCATTGGCTGCGTGCTTTCATGTTGTCATGTCTTGTGTGAACACACGGCTTTATGAGTATTCTCATTAGCTGCGTGTTCGTGTCTTGTTTTGTTCAAGCACATGGCTTGTGATTGTTTTGCTGGCCATGTGCTTGTGCTTTTGTTTTGTGTGAGCCCCACCTGTGTTTCCCTTATTACCCTCCTCATTTGCTCCCTATTTATTCTCCTTGTGTTTGCAGTCCTGTGCGAGTTCGTCGTCGAATGTTGTGTGTGCCTTGTGTCCTGTCCTGCCTTGTTAGTCAGTTTCCCCTACGGGGTAGTTTCGGTTTGGTTTGGTTTGGTTTGGTTTGTTTTGTTTTATTTTGTTATTACTAAAAAGCCCTAATTCCTCCTGCAATTGAGTCCTCGCCTCATCCCTTCATCCTCACCCTATAGCATAACTATTATTATTTTTTTTTTTTATAGAAATTTAATTCATTTATTTATTTATTTTATTTCAATGGAAAATGTTTTTTCTTGAATAAAGGTGCAGCTACATCATCTACTAGTAGGGCTTATTTCATGCTTTAAGGTGCAGTTACAGCATCTATCAGTGGCTAATGCTAATGCTAACCAGAGCTCAGAATCTCACTAAAAACAAATGGCTTGTGGTCGCTTTGTCACCGTGAATGCCCCATGAGAGTTGTGTTTGGGAATCTTCTGGTAGGGTTCACATACTATAAAACAACTGTGAGAATCACTTACCGGTCAGAAAATCACACCGTACAAACTTTACACAGCCAGAAAAGATGGCTCCGTTCCAGCACAAAGAATAACCAGAGTAATATTTTTCCCAGGAGCCTATTGTGTTTCTTAGAGCAAACCCCATATCCCACGAGTATGTCTAAAAAAACATGACCTTCACTTTTCTCAGTCAGTCTGGTGGAGGCTCATTGATCTAAATCCTCTTAATACCAGACAGACCTGCTTCACTCCAAACTCTCCTCCTGTCTCAAGCACAACAGCAACCCACGGAGGAATCACATCCCACGAAAGCAGTTTGTGCATGACATAGACAAACAATCAGTCACCGCTCAGAATGACAAGCAATGGCACCATTTGTCACCCATAATGCTTCTGGGATTAGGCATCAGAGACGTGACGTGTGCCACAATCATGCATCTGTGGGCATCTAATGCAGGATTGCTCTCTCGAGTCAGTCCAGACCGTATGCTACACCGCTGATGTGGAATGAGCCAAAACGGTCGGCTAATCCAACAACAACCAACAAGCTGACTGGGGATGTCCCAAGTCACCTGAGAGCCCAAAGCATTTCCATAGTGCATTTTTTCAGCAACTTTGGTTCCGGATGTGTTTTCCCCATTCATTTTTCCCATAGGGATTTAAAAAAAGTATTTTTCATTAAAGAGTTATCAGCCATGAACCAAACCAACCAGCTATGAGGAGAACTTCTATATTACATGAAGCAAAAATGTATTTTAAAATCAGACAAAAAGACAAAGGTACAGGACTGTATTAAATGGCTTTATTGAGGAAAAGGACTACAATCCCATGAAGCAATGTTAATAACATCATCAAATTAAAAACGATGGAGAAAAATACTGAGAAAAAAAACAACTATTGATTGATTAAACTATTGACTCCATTACGTCACTCGCATTACTTCATGAAAGTGGGGAGGGCACTAAAGAGTTAATTTGGAGCGATTTGCTAGCTTTTGTTCTCTGATTGGTGGATACTTCTTTACAGAATCATGGGTGATGCAGTCTTCACCTGGAAATCTGCTGTTGAACACATTTTTACAACGACTGTTGCACTCTATTGGCTAGCGGTGCAATGTATCACAAAACTCACAGTTCGGATCATATTATGGTGTTTCATGCACGGATCAGATCATTTTTCAGATAAGTAAAAATGTGTGTGGAGGGGGGGGGAAACAAATGTCTACTTTTAAGTGTTTATTGTATAAATTAAATATAGATTAATCTTTGTTAAAGTTGTTTGTGTTTTATTGTTTGATTAAGGTAACTGACACCGACAGCAGCAGGTATAGCTGCTGTCACTTTAAGACCTAATGCACGGATCCAATATACTGTTACATATCTGAATGCTTTCTGTTCACGTTCACTTCATGTAAGACGTAACTGACTGTGTTTATGGGAATACTTGCTGAGACGGCTATTTTGACATAATTTGAGTATATTCGTCCATTCAAACGCAAGGAGATGTGAAAGAGGGCTGAATTCTGTGTTCGAAGTGCCGAACTGAGCTCTCTTTCACAGTACAATGGTTTAAAATCAATTTTAAATCAACTTGTCTTTGTGTATTTTAATTAGATTCGATTTTGCAAACTAATAATTTAACGTACTGTTTTAGCATACAATTAGTGGATTAGCCTGTTAGCTTAGTCTACAGTATTACCCTGTGTAAAAATACAAGCTAAGCTAATGTGTTTAGCATGTGGCAGTCAAAGCAATCTGGTCTACAATGTGCTAAACTGAACCGTTGCAATAGGCCAACAGATTACACAATTGGAATAATCGACTAAAGGTGTGGTCACGTTAACAAAATTTCATAACCAAAAATAGGTCCGTTGTTTATTGTTAATAGTGCAGCTATGTATAAAGTACAGTAGGGCTGCACGATTAATCAAAATTAAATTGCAAAGGCGATAAATCGCGATTAGGCAGAATCTCAGCTTGTCAGTGAACTACAGCTCTGTCTAGTAAATGCTGCTGCATCTGAAAGAAGGTGATGGAGATTTACTACTAATCACAGAACCGGCTTTACTGACAAGATACGCATGACAATCACATTTGATTAATCATGCAGCCCTAAATTACAGCTCACATTTTCAATTTTGTGTTGGTCAACGTGGCAAATTTGTATGAAATCTGGTTGGGAAATCTTTCGCCCTCACATAAAATCGTGTGGAGTAAAAAAGAAATAACAATAAAAATTTGCTACGTACACGGTAAGTGTGACCGCATTTTGACGTTATTCTAAGCTACTATGTTTTACACGAACAATGTTGTTTGATCAGGCATTACAAACAGTAGACTGAACGACGTGTCAAGTTCAAAACAATTAGAGTGCAATAGTCTTTGTCCTGTTGTGCTCCATCTAGCTGTTAAACTGGGTTCATGCTAATTTGCTAGTAAGGACATCGATAAATTAGTCAGTGTGACATCAGTGGTTCAACCGTAATTTTATGAAGCTATGAGAATACTTCTTGTGCACAAAGAAAACAAAAATAATGACTTTATTCAACAATTTCTTCTCTTTTGTGTCAGTCTTCATTTTCATCAAAAAAATTGAACAGATGTCACATGAACTATTTTAACAAAGTCCTTACTACCTTTCTGGGCCTTGAACGTGTCAGTTGCATTGCTGTCTATGCAGGGTCAGAAAGCTCTCTGATTTCATCAAAAATATCTTAATTTGTGTTCTGAAGATGAACAAAGGTCTTACGGGTTTGAAATGACATGAGGGTGAGTAATTAATGACAGCATTTTCATTTTTGGGTGAACTATCCCTTTAAGCATTCCCCACTTCCTCAAGACCAATTATGGCGCTTTTCCACTGCGTGGTACGACTTGGCTCGGCACAGCTCAGTACGGCACGGCTTGGTTCGGCTCGGTTTGCTTTTCCACTGCAGTTTAGTATCGCTTTAGTGTGGGTGGGATTATTCACATGTGGTTATAGTTGCGCCGCCTCTACTGCCGCGACTCCTGAAAAACTTTTTCATTCCGGGTCGCCCCATCAAGCTCTCGCTGGATCCGCTCCTCTGCTATCAACAAGAGGAACGTCTGTACTTCCTCAACAGACCACGAAACAGCCACTTTTTGGTTGTTAAAAAAAGGTGCGCTCGTTCAAAACAGTTGCGTTTCGATCTTTCGCTGGCTGTGCTAATTTAAATCTAGCGGTTCTGTTCTGTTGTGTTTGTGTCGCAAGTTCAGTGACGATTCTCTCCGGCCAATACGTGATCAGCAGAGCTTACACGTCACGTTTTGGTAACGGTACACCCCAGCATATGTAGTGTCATGAAAGACCTTACAGTACTTAACATTTACATTAAAAATTTCAGAGTAATAATGTTTTGAATGTGAAGGTTTCATAAATTTAGACAGTTTGAGTAGTTGTGTTCAAAGGAATTTAATTAAATCCATTGAAGTCAGTACTGGTAATATTCAAATACAATTTCTAAAATTGTTTCTAAAAAACTGTTTTTTGCTGTAGTTCTTGTACAAGATTTAAATTTGAAAAAATTTCTCAATTTTTAAATGAATAAAAAGTGGTTAAATGTTGCAATAACATGGTAAAACCTGTTAACATAAAACATTTGCACATTCACTCAAAAGAGACGTTACTCATTAATAAATAAACTCAAGTCAAAATAATTTTGTAAATTACTTTTTGTTGTAAATCCCATTATTTCATCTTTGACCTAAAGGAACGTAGCTGCTCAAAATGTCAATATTTGTTGAAAATATTTAATGAACATTTTAAACCTTGTACATGTGCAAATCTGCAAAAAAAATATTAAGAAAATAAATAACAAAAATAGGATTTTCTATTTGCTTTTTAAACTGTAAACGCTTTTCACTAAGCTGTTTTTCCAATTTTTCAAGTTCTACATTTTCTCCTTAGCTCCATGTTGCAGTAAGTTTTGGGAGCTCATTTTTAGTCCATCTCCTATCCTGAGAAGTCTGTCTTGCAGAGACTGACAAAAATGAGCTCCTAAAACTTACTGCCAGATTCTGGAAGATCAATTCTTCAAACAGTGGTACAAGAGGATGTGGTGCTGGTCCTTCAAGAGTCAATCTCAACTTATCGGTCCATAAAGCCTTTAAAAATAGTTTTCATGTATTTCACAATATTTCAGCATGTTATTCTAATTAAGTGAGGGTCATTTCTTAGGATTTTTTACCCAAGCAAAGTCTCTCAGAACCTGACACCTTGTAATTCTGGAGACTCCAGGAAGGTTGCAGTTCTGGAAAATGCTGGTGCTGGAGACTAAATGGTTCCTGATGGTTTCTCACCTAATTATTCACATTTATTCTTAATTCTTTTGCAGTTAACGTTTGTCTTTTCTTCTCCACCTGTTTTTTTTCTGACCCTACTGACCCAATGAGCATGTTGCTGACCAATGGTCATGCCTTAACTTTGACATTTCTGTATTGCATTCGTTTTTAATATTTCTCATGGAGATGTAATCATTTTTGGACTTCTCAGTCTGAGTTAAATGTCTTTTTTTTTTCTTTGCCTCATTTCATCCAGAAAAGAACCTGCCTAATAATTCTGTACACCGTAATACGATGTTTTTCATTTCCAGCCTTCATGGACAATTATATATCACTTATAAACGATTAAATACAAAAATAATAGTAGTTATTAAGATTGATGTGGTTTGGAATTGGTAAAATGTGGTTGGAAAAAAATATGATCAGAATATCAACGTGCATAATAATTATGCATGCACTGTAAGTGCTCCCTTTACACAGAGTGCCGCTATATCGCGAAATCAAAAGTGAAATTGAACAGCAAGCACTTATTCAAATGCGATTTCAATACCCCGCATATTGATAGCGGCTCCCTGATGTGCGGAAAATTATGGGGTTAAAGCAAAAAAAAAATCTTTTGACTGAAAATTTTTCCTCGGCCAAACCCCATTACACAGCCACACCCGTCACACCCCCAGTTTAAGAGCAGTGTTTTTCTTGTAATTAGGAGCGCTTGTCCTCCTAACTTAAAAAATGTAAGCGCACCTTCTGATCAAAAATCAAAATTCTGATCAAGAATTAGCCTTCATAATACGAGCTAACATTTGACTCAAAGTGATTTCAGGGGCATTTTCTTTATACCTTTGTAAATGCATTTTTCTAATTTTATTAAATGCATGCAGTGTTTCCGCTAGGATTTTTTCCAGCTGTGGTGGCAGGACTATTTCTCATGGACAACGCGTTTGCGTTTTCATGTGGATGGAGATTATTTTTTAAAACGGAAGAAGGAAAAACTCAGTTTATAATTTTATAAATTTTAACTAAAAAAAGACAATAGTAAATAAAATAAGAACAAATAAATTAATGACAATCAATAGCACAAACAAAAACAATAAATGTTTTCAGTTAGGTCTAACTATAATCTATACTCAACTGTAAAATAACACTGGATAGTCTTCACTGTATAATGAAAGGCAGCAGGTTTATTTAGGCTGCTGTCTCTTTAAGACCTCATGCACGGATCTAATATACTGTTACACTCTCAGCTTTCTCTGATTCACTCTATCTTACTTTTCTTTTTAGGAGCGCTTGTCCTCCTAATTAAAAAAAATAAAAAATAGGAGCACCTTCTGATCAATAATCAAATTCTGATCAAAAATTTGCCTTCCTAATACGAGGGGACATTCTATTTAAAACAATATAATAAGAGGTAGAATAAGACGAATAAGTTACCAATCATATGAAATTAGTATTAATAAATTGATTTATACTACAGAGGTGGCACAGAAGAACACAAAAGTGGCTTGTAGGTACATTTTCAGACGTTTAATGAGACTCAGAGGTGGCATGAGTGCAATTCAATTCATACATTCATGTGGAGATTAATGTTTTAAATATAAAATTTTGAATACAGAAATATTAAATGATTTAAATAACTGAAATGATACGCTAAAAATGAAACTGAAACCGCCAGCAGGTGGCGGTAAGTCACTGATTGTTTTCACTGAATCATTCATTCAATTGATTCGTTTGAACTGCTGATTCATTCAGGAATGAAATCTTTATGTATGGGTAATCATGAATCACTGACTCACTAGATTCGTTCAAAAACGCACTTTCATTCATGAATGAAACTCGACTGTGTTTGCTTTTAGAGATGCACAGCGGCTCAGCTGTTACTATATTTGGAACTATTTTCGTTGATGAAATATATACAATAAGACAATAAGAATGTTTGCGGGAGCGTGACACACACGTTGCGGGAGTGGGCGATAATGGTCAGAAATTCAGGGGGAGCGGGCTTAAGAAAACTGTCCCGCTCAGGGCTCTACGCTGCGCGTCAACACACATGTTTGAGTTTTTTCGCGCTCCCCCATCTCCACCCCCAATCATTAGTGCCGCTTGTTCAGTCTTTGACGGAACATATAGGACAATTTTTAAATAGCGCCATAAACTAAATTTATTTCAAATTTAATTCAAGCACTTTCAAGGACCTATGTTTGTTTTCAAGTACTTTCCAGGTCTTGAATCCATATGTCTGAAATTCAAGTACTTTCAAGAAGCGTGGGAACCCTGTAACTAGCCTTTAAGGCAACCCAATGACTAGCCAATTTTGAGAATCTATAGTTTTGCTACTACAGAAGATGTTTGAGTTTGAGATATCACAGATTGAATACAGATATCCTACCCGCTCTGGTCTTCGTGACTGTACTGTAATAACTCGACGGGAAGTCACTGATGCTCACAATTTTCTCAACTCTCTAATGACACATAATGGCTACGGATATATGCTGCCAGCACTGTCATTTAGTGGCAACTGGGAGACTAAAGAGAGTTCCTCAAAGGGGTAAACAGATAACATCTTCAGAGGAGGGAAAAAGCAATGATGCTCTTAGCACAGAGGCGACAAATGTGGAAATGAAACTGAGAGGTCAAAGTCTTCTATATGGAACTGATGTATCATGTGGCCCACTGGCGTTACAGTTAATCTATAAAGTGCCATAAATTCAAGACCCCGTCAACGGTCTGTAGTCTTGCTAATGGTCTGGGTGCCCATTACCGTCAATCCTCCATCAAAGCGTTCCCCTTAGCCTCACACCTACATCTCTCCACATGAAGGGTTCAAGGTCTGTCAGACTTTTTCCATTGTTGTACCTCATCAGAACGGCCAGATCTCACAAAACCACGAGCCATACCTCTCATGCCCAGATTCAGAAAAGAATTGCTCTAAATTCAAGCGATACCAGCCTGTTTGCTTTGCTAAGCTGTGAACATCTGCCTGATCTCAAGGCTGTTATTCGGCCGGATATCACCTGTGCTCACTCCTATAAATAACACGGCCTCTGAGAGCTGTCAGGGACCGGCCATCCATTCCCCAGAAGCAACTGTGGCCAACACTCAACACAACGTTCAGCTGCCAACACACAAGAGAAAAGCAAAAACAGACAACGTGAAGAACCGTGCTAAGGATAGAGCAGTCACAAAACATTTTGAGATGCATAATACATCAGTACCATATCGATTATAAGACAATATTACAGATAATTTTATTTATCGGTAACATTCCATTTTATATACTATATATATTATTTATTTATATATTTTAAATATACATTTTATATATTGTATTCATTTTAGCCAACATTTCATTGCATATGCTTTTTATTTTATTTTACTTTTAGTTTTTTACATCTAGTCAGGACTTATAGGAGGTAAAATCATAATTACCTCAATTAAATTTACATTAAATTAGAATATAATTTTTTATTATCACACAGATGCATCAGTTAAAAAATGTGTTGTTGTTATAGCCAAAATTAAAGTTGTAAACCATCGGCATTGTTTTTATTGTTAACCACAACTAGAAATATGTAGCTGAAATCAAGCTGAAAAAAAAAAAAAAAAAATATTAGATGAAAAAGTTAAAATACTAAAATTACTCAATTGAAACCGAAATAAAAAATGCTAAATGGAATATAAAGCTAAAATAAAGCTTTATATAAATAAAAATAAAGCTAAATGGAAATATATATAAAATAAAACTAATAAAAATGACAAAAGCACAAAAAAATACCAAAATTACACTATTAAAAATGAAAAATGAAAATATAAATATAAAATCTAATTCAAAATCTTAATACTTCAACAGTTTTAAATAACATTAAAAGAACGTGGACTCAATCAGAATAATTTTATATATATTTTTTAAAGTAACAAATAAAACAAGAAATGCAAGTGCTGTCATTTAACACCAGCTTATAATGAATCTTTAAACACTATTTTATATTACATTTTATAACACTGTTAAATGTAATCTTTGGCAAATGTTATCTTTTGTGCTGTACATTATAGTGTTGTGATGCCCAAATTCACTTGTAGCATTTCAAACTATTACTTGCATTTCTAGCGTGTATTTATATTTTTATCGCATCATTTTAATATTGGCTACAGCATTTAAAAATAATAATAATATCGGTGCATCCCAATGAAACTAGGTTGAAAATATGATCAGAACAAATACTTTAACATCAAGTAACCTCAGTGTACACTTGAAATGATCCAGGTTAAATCATATGTAACGATGGTTTCTTTCCAGATGAGCCCGACTCGAAAAAAAAGTTTTCGAAAAAGCTGAGAGGGATCAGGTCTGGCCTTTGTGAAGGTCAGTTGAATTTTTCCACAGACTCAGGAAAGCGTTTCAGTATGCACCTCGCTTCAAGCACAGGGGTATTGTCATGCTGGAACCGCCACAGCGACTTGAATCCGTCTACAACTGGAGGCACCGAAGCGGCACCTCATCTCTGAATGTTCACTTACATGGACAATCAGCCGCTGCGCGCGATACTAGACTTCAGCAACAGTAAGACGGGAAAATAACTCGCTATCCTACTTTATTTACTCTGCCAATAGCTGTATAGTTGCCTGGCTAGTGAGTGTGAGAGCTCTGTATTTACCGGACCTGAGAGAGTCAACAAACCGCTGCCATTGACCTGCAGAATATTCCCACCTCGCCGTTATTATTTAAAATGGTGCATCTAATTCTCCTGAATTCATAGTGGTTTCTGCAGCGACTCTGGCTCATTATTCTGCATGTGCTGGTTTGGTTGATCGGCCTCATGGGCTGAAATGCCCACCGTTCTGAGCACTGCGCTAAATCCTGTGCTTTCCCAAATAAGCAGCTTAGGAGAAAACCTTTTTACTTTATCTAACAGGAATAATTATGACAATAATGTCACTTTAATGGAGACGGATAAAACATCCAATTTAATACATCATCATCATCCAACTGTTTGGTATGGAAGCTTTTTCCACTACGGAATAAAAATTTTTTAAAAGAAAATTGCTTTTCATCTCACAATTCTAACTTTTACATCTTGCAATTTTAACTTCTTTTTCTTTCTTTTTTTTTGCTCTTGGAATTCAGATATACACACACACACACACACACACACACACACACTCACACACACGCACACACACACACACACACACACACACACAAAAGGTAATAGCAACTTTATATTTATTTATGTATTTAGTCATTTAGCAGATGCTTTTATTCAAAGCGAAATTGATTAAAATTATATCTCGGTTCAGACTATTATTCTCGTAATTTCATTTAAATCTCACAATTCTGACTTTTATTTCTCAGAACTGAGATTAGATTTTGCAATTTGGACATTTTTCTTGGAATTCTGACTTTACATTTCACGATTCTGAATTTTTTCTTAGAATTCTAAGTTTACATATTGCAATTATTTTTGTTTGTGCGTTTGTTTCTGCTACAAAATAAACAAACAAATAAAAAAGGTAATTGCAAATTTTTGTTTTTGTATATGTTTTGTTATTAACATTAATATTTGGGGATTTGT
>NW_015506023.1:0-402 GCF_001515645.1 Sinocyclocheilus grahami
TGCTTTTAATAAAGCAGAGGAGAAGAGTGACAGTTGTTTTCTCACAGTTGAATCAGATTATATAGAAACTCTATAAAGAGAAGTTTGTAAAGCATTGAGTGAACTGGGTGATCATGAGAACGTCTATTAAAACAGGTCAGATCCATGAGTCATTAATGAAAGAAGTGTTTTACATCACATAGACGTTAGTCAGGTAGCACCATGTTTCATATCTGACATATCTCACAGGCTGTGTCCACTACAAATAAAACTCACTTGGAGTGAGTCTCATTGTTAGATGTAACAATGAGAGGTGATTTTCTAAAATAAGATCCTCACTATCCAATTTATGCAAGAGCTTTAATGAAAAACAAAGAATAGTCAGTTTTGAATAAAGTGAACAATTTAAAGAACAATAAAAAA
>NW_015506023.1:3916-8578 GCF_001515645.1 Sinocyclocheilus grahami
TATATAAATAAACATGAATTTCTGCCGAATTGCAAAACTGGTGCAAACATATCCACAGCCCTATGATCAGATGCTTTCTCGACTACACCCCTCTCATCATTCTTATTGAGTGTTTGTTGTGTTTTTAAGAAAACAGCACATATTTACATATTCATTTGAAAGTAAACATCACACCCAACAGCATAGGTGGCATCATAATGTTTGTAAACAGTATACCGCTGCTCAAGTATTTTGCATTTCGTTTTTTAGCCCCTGAACGAAGAATGAAACAGAACTTTCCTGTTGGTATATTGCTGTCTTTATTCGAGATGGAACGGACTGTAAAAAAACATAGTACACCTATTCTTTAAACTTATATACTGACTAAATCCAATTCGGGTCTAATATCCAACTTGGTGCAACTTGACATGCCAAATTTGAATGGGATTGGAGAACTGGCTGGAAGAGAAAACTGTGATCTAAATAGTGACCTACATTTCCATCTAGTCCTTACACAGCTAGATCACATCGTCTGGACGACTTTTATGGTGCTGTTTTTATCATAGCTCTTATCATACTCCGTAGACCAGGGATCTCAACCCCTTCTCCTGGAGAGCTACAGTCCTGCAAACTTCAGCTCCAACACGCCTGCCTGTAATTGTCAAGTAACCCAGAACACCTTGATTAGCTGGTTCAGGTGTGTTTGGTTGGGGATGGAACTGAATTCTGCAGGACGGCAGCTCTCCAGGAGCAGGGTTGGAGACCCATGCTGTAGAATATTTTGTGTTCCACCATAGCTTTAGGACAACACTGGGGTGAGTAAGTAACAATTTTTGGGTCCACTAACCCAGTTTTTCCCAACTCTGTTCCTGGAGGCACACCAACAGTACTAATTTTGGATGTCTCCCTTTGTCTGAGCGACCCATTTTAGGGTTTGGAGTATCTACTAACGTGCTGATGAGTGGAATCAGGTGTGTTTGATTAGGAAAATTAGAAAATTTGTAGTTTTGGTGTGCCTTTAGGAGCATGGTTGGAAAACACTAAACCAGGGCTCTCCAACCCTGCTCTTGGAGAGCTACAGTCCTGCAGACTTCAGCTCCAACACTACTCCAGCACACCTGCCTCTAATTGTCAAGTAACCCAGAACACCTTGATTAGCTGGTACAGGTGTGTTTGGTTGGGGTTGGAACTGAAATCTGCAGGACGGTAACTCGTCCTCGTCCCAACCTCTCGGGACTTACTTTGGTTGGGTTAAAAATATCAAGCTCTGTGTTTAAAATGGGACACATGGGCTTTCTTTCAGGTCAAAGTGGAGCTGGGAACAATTGGGCCAAAGGCCACTACACTGAGGGAGCAGAGCTAGTCGACTCAGTTCTGGATGTGGTACGTAAGGAGTCCGAGAACTGTGACTGCCTGCAGGGCTTCCAGCTCACGCACTCCCTAGGCGGAGGCACCGGGTCTGGTATGGGCACCCTCCTCATCAGCAAGATCCGTGAGGAGTACCCCGACCGCATCATGAACACTTTCAGCGTCATGCCTTCACCCAAAGTGTCAGATACAGTGGTGGAGCCCTACAATGCTACGCTCTCTGTGCATCAACTGGTGGAGAACACCGATGAGACCTTCTGCATCGACAACGAAGCACTCTACGACATTTGCTTTCGCACACTTAAACTTACCACACCTACTTACGGCGACCTGAACCACCTTGTTTCAGCAACCATGAGCGGAGTCACCACCTGCCTGCGATTCCCAGGTCAACTTAATGCCGACCTCCGCAAGCTGGCAGTCAACATGGTGCCCTTCCCTCGCCTCCACTTCTTCATGCCCGGATTTGCGCCCCTGACAAGTCGGGGTAGCCAGCAATACCGTGCTCTTTCAGTGCCAGAGCTAACACAGCAGATGTTTGATGCCAAGAACATGATGGCAGCCTGTGACCCGCGACACGGCCGCTACCTCACCGTGGCAGCCATCTTCCGTGGCCGTATGTCCATGAGGGAGGTGGATGAGCAGATGCTGAGCATCCAGAACAAGAACAGCAGCTATTTTGTGGAATGGATCCCAAACAACGTCAAGACGGCAGTCTGCGACATCCCGCCACGTGGCCTCAAAATGTCCGCCACGTTCATCGGCAACAGCACAGCCATTCAAGAGCTGTTCCGCAGGATTTCAGAGCAGTTCACCGCCATGTTCAGACGCAAGGCTTTCCTGCACTGGTACACTGGCGAGGGAATGGATGAGATGGAGTTCACAGAGGCAGAAAGCAATATGAATGACCTGGTCTCTGAGTACCAGCAGTACCAAGACGCCACCGCTGACGAAATGGGCGAGTATGAGGAGGATGATCTTGAAGATGAGGAGGATGCACGCCATTGAGAGAGCTGATAGGCATGTTGTTTTCAAAATCATTGCTTTTAGCTGATCTGAGAATTTCCATAGCAATGCAAACAGTGACGGTACACCATAATTGTGAACATTCATTCAGTGAACAGCGATCAATGAATCTTGGGGAGGGTATTTAAGTCATGCTTTGTAACATATGCTTAAAATTGCAGTTGCCAAGTAAAATAAAGTGGTCACTAATATAAAGTTGTCTCCTGTCAAAATGGCTCAATTAATTTTTACACATTCATTCATTAATTACACTCAAGCAAAAAAAAAATTATGTCCTTTAGTCAGATGACTGTAAGCAAGCCATTCATTGGTTGAATACTCTAAAGCAGGGGTTCTCAACTCTGGCCCTCGAGGTCCAATTTCCTGCAGAGTTTAGCTCCAACCTTGATCAAACTCAACTGCCAGTAACTTTCTAGTCCTCACGGACCTTGATTAGCTTGTTCAGGTGTGTTTTTTTTATTAGGGTTGGAGCTAAACTCTGCAGGAAATTGGACCTCGAGGGCCAGAGTTGAGAACCCCTGCTTTAGAGTATTCAACCAATGAATGGCTTGCTTACAGTCATCTGACTAAAGGACAGATTTTTTTTTTTGCTTGAGTGTAATTAATGAATGAATGTGTAAAAATTAATTGAGCCATTTTGACAGGAGACAACTTTATATTAGTGACCACTTTATTTTACTTGGCAACTGCAATTTGAAGCATATGTTACAAAGCATGACTTAAATACCCTCCCCAAGATTCATTGATCGCTGTTCACTGAATGAATGTTCACAATTATGGTGTACCGTCACTGTTTGCATTGCTATGGAAATTCTCAGATCAGCTAAAAGCAATGATTTTGAAAACAACATGCCTATCAGCTCTCTCAATGGCGTGCATCCTCCTCATCTTCAAGATCATCCTCCTCATACTCGCCCATTTCGTCAGCGGTGGCGTCTTGGTACTGCTGGTACTCAGAGACCAGGTCATTCATATTGCTTTCTGCCTCTGTGAACTCCATCTCATCCATTCCCTCGCCAGTGTACCAGTGCAGGAAAGCCTTGCGTCTGAACATGGCGGTGAACTGCTCTGAAATCCTGCGGAACAGCTCTTGAATGGCTGTGCTGTTGCCGATGAACGTGGCGGACATTTTGAGGCCACGTGGCGGGATGTCGCAGACTGCCGTCTTGACGTTGTTTGGGATCCATTCCACAAAATAGCTGCTGTTCTTGTTCTGGATGCTCAGCATCTGCTCATCCACCTCCCTCATGGACATACGGCCACGGAAGATGGCTGCCACGGTGAGGTAGCGGCCGTGGCGAGGGTCGCAGGCTGCCATCATATTCTTGGCGTCAAACATCTGCTGCGTTAGCTCAGGAACTGATAGAGCGCGGTATTGCTGGCTACCACGACTTGTCAGGGGTGCAAATCCAGGCATGAAGAAGTGGAGGCGAGGGAAGGGCACCATGTTGACTGCCAGCTTGCGGAGGTCGGCATTAAGTTGACCTGGGAATCGCAGGCAGGTGGTGACTCCGCTCATGGTTGCTGAAACAAGGTGGTTCAGGTCGCCGTAAGTAGGTGTGGTAAGTTTAAGTGTGCGAAAGCAAATGTCGTAGAGTGCTTCGTTGTCGATGCAGAAGGTCTCATCGGTGTTCTCCACCAGTTGATGCACAGAGAGCGTAGCATTGTAGGGCTCCACCACTGTATCTGACACTTTGGGTGAAGGCATGACGCTGAAAGTGTTCATGATGCGGTCGGGGTACTCCTCACGGATCTTGCTGATGAGGAGGGTGCCCATACCAGACCCGGTGCCTCCGCCTAGGGAGTGCGTGAGCTGAAAGCCCTGCAGGCAGTCACAGTTCTCAGACTCCTTACGTACCACATCCAGAACTGAGTCGACTAGCTCTGCTCCCTCAGTGTAGTGGCCTTTGGCCCAATTGTTCCCAGCTCCACTTTGACCTGAAAGAAAGCCCATGTGTCCCATTTTAAACACAGAGCTTGATAAAAAATTGGGTTGGTTTCATTCAGGGCTCTCCAACCCTGCTCCTGGAGTTACCGTCCTGCAGATTTCAGTTCCAACCCCAACCAAACACACCTGTACCAGCTAAGCAAGGTGTTCAGAGTTACTTGATAATTACAGGCAGGTGTGTTGGAGCAAGTTTGGAACTGAAGTCTGCAGGACAGTAGCTCTCCAGGAGCAGGTTTGGAGATCCCTGGTTTAGTGTTTCCCAACCCTGTTCCTGGAGGCACACCGAAACTACAAATTTTCAAACTTTTCCTAATCAAACACACCTGATTCCACTCATCAGC